>NW_009623057.1:15337-38444 GCF_000690535.1 Cariama cristata
CAGTCGCGAGCCAGGATTGTGGTTTGCCAGGCACTTGCAGAATCCAGAAGAGAGAGAATCCCCTCTGCAGGAGCTCATGGTCACTATAACCAGGTCCTGACACCTGCAGAGGCCGTAGTCCTGCAGGGCACTGCACGCACCCGACTTGGGAAGTGAGCTTACAGGGCCAGCGCTTGTTTTCAAGGAATTTAAAGAGAAGTGATTGGTTTAGAAAAAACACCTTGACCAAAGAAATCAGTAATAAAAAGTTATCAGCAACTAAAAAGAATAAAACATTGGACGTTTCATTTTCAAGGGCAAGTGAGAAGCAATACACAGATAAAAAAAGATTAAATGCACAGTGTAACTCAGCAGATGCAGATAAAACTGGTGCTTGGGCAAAATAAGCATGACAAATGTGAATTTTGACTTCTTCCTACTGCGGGGAAGATTACAGCACACTGTATAATCACAGATTTATTCCAGTGTTGGGAAAACAAGAACCTGAGGAGAGTTTCAGTTCAGCCCCGTGAGGGGGAATATATCAAATCCTGTTAACAGCATGGTCACAGGGAGACACTAGTAAAGTTTTACCAGGTGGGTATGCAAGATTTGTAAGATATTTTTCTGATGCATATATATGTATGTATATATGCATGCACACACCTCTAGTACTTGATATGGTTATGGAAAACACTGAATGCCTTTGGAAAGAAGACCTGAGACAGCGAATATGCCTCCTCTTAAAAACACCAGGAAAAACAGTTAAGTGTTCACATCATTTCCCATTCCTGACTCTTAACACAAACAAAAACAGTCATTTCCTTGAAATGGAAAAGTATTTTCAGCAGACAGTTATGAGGGCTTTACAATCATCCAGCAGAAACAATCATCTTGTTTACCCAGCCCTTGCTACGGCACCGATATCTCAACCAAGCAATGCTGGCAGGCAGGAAATGGGACTGCTGCCGAGATCACTTACGTGAGCGTCGCTTCTCGTAGCTATAGGCTTGGTATGTGATCTCCTCGAGGTGTTTGCGCTTGTCTGGATCAGAAAATGCTTAGGCGTCCCTATTTTCTCTAAAGGAGTGAATCACAGAATGCTTAAAACTACAATAGACTCCATATAACTGTTTCAGAGCTCCAGGGACAGACGGGGCTTTCAGATCATCAGTTTGTTTCAGCAGGGATCACAGCTGATGCAGCCCCCCCAGGACTGGAGAGCAGGTCGAGCAGCCTCACATGGAGATCACCTGGGAACAGATCCAGTCCCTGCAAAGGGAAATGCTGAGCTGCTGCTGACATTTCTCAAAACAAGCCCCAGGAAGATAACCAAGCACACTGTCAGACAGTAACAGTCACTGCTCTTTGTTTAAACAGCTTAACAGTGGCATTTGCAGCAGCTCCAGGAGAAGCTTGTGCATAGAACTGTGCCTTCAACAATGAAGCAGAGAAATCCTTGCTGGAATCAACTGGCTAAGAATTGTCAAAGCCATTTGTATGTTACTTCATTTTATGTTCATATGTAGCAAGCATCTGATAATCAAGAAGCCTAAACTAGAAAGAGGCTGCCAAATAGGTTTGGCAATAAATCACCGTATTTTAGTCCTCATTTGTCAATGTATATTTAAGATACCTGGCTTTCCTTCTAACAGCTTTTCTTACAAATGCCAAGTTCCATCACCCCTTTGCTTTGTCAGAAGCATGCATTTCATGCTTCAGACTTGCGTGCCTTGGCAATCCATCCCACTGGTAGGGCAAGACTGCAGAAGGGAACTTGCCTGAGCCAGTAAACCAGATCCAGGAATACTTTGTTTACAGGGAAGAAAGTTCTCAGGTGCCAAGTGATAGATGCTTCATAGAGCCTGCGGTGATCCGAGACAACTCAAAATTCAGTCTGAAAAAACCCCAAACGTTAAATCACCTTCTCTGCCAGGAGGGAGTTTGAGATCTTGGGGCAAAGCAGCTCGGGTACTTTGCCTTCTGACCTTCCATGAGACCCTCCTGGCTGAAAAAATTAGTAAGGGAACAGACCGCAATGCAAAGCGTGCAGGGCAGAGTAGTCCTGGTATTTGATCCTCCTGCCTAGCTGCAGGCAGAAATAGGGGCTGAGTGGCCGTAGAAAACCAGGTTCTCTCCTATGTCCCTGTGAAACAGGGCACTCACCGCCTCATGGTAGTGCTAGAGAGGGCACCGTGTCTCACTAGAGCTGGACGAGAAACGTGCAAAGTTAATGGTGCTGGCAATGGTGTCTATCTTCCCTGTAGGCATAGCTTGCTGCCTGAGGAAATTAAATTAAGACTGAAACTGTTGACGGAGAGTGAAGTATGCTGTTGCCAGCAGCATATCACTTGCTCCACATAGGCTAGTGAAGATTGGGAAACCATTGCTACACAGTCTAGCAAAAGCCAATTAAAGATAAGAAACATATAAATGAAACGAGTCTAGAGAACCTGCGTGTCCTCAAAAAATTAGTACTGGAGGAATGAACACAGGCAGGTGCCATTCATGTTACAACTAAAGCCAAGTAAGAGGACACACTCACTTTTTAGTCTATTTTTGTCTTCTGTATGCTAACTAGCTGTTTACTTTGAATAATGAACTGTAGCTAATACGTATCAGGTCTTGAAAACTTGCAAAGCTCTATAGCTGCGCTGACAGCATCATGTGGAATTACACACGGGCAAAGTAACGCATGCTGATCTTTAAAACAGTAGAGACTCTGCAAAGGAGTAATTTAAGCAAGAGCACAACCATGATTACAGCAGCACAATCAAAGCAATAGATGATCTCCTCACTATGAGGGCAGAGGCTAGGAAGAGGCCCACCTAAGTAACAGGCTCCCTGCAATACCTGTCGTGGAATACCCATTCAGACACACGTAACTGCAGTCATCCTGATCCTAGCAGAACAAGAGATCCTAAGAAGGAACAAAGATAACTGATATAAAAGAACCAAGAGTCTGTAATGGAACTTAAATCCATGTTTACACTTAAAAAAAAAAGAGGAATCAACAATAGTTTACAGTAACAAAATACAATTTACTGTAACAAAATGAGAGCATTCTTCTCTAGGGAAGTGCAGATACTCTAGGTGGCTTGAGGTATGAACATCAAGGCATTAGACGAGCATATGCTTTGACAAACAAGAAACGACCATCAAGAGACAAATAAAACTCTGCAGTAAGGCTCTGGAATCCCGTGTTTCATCAACATCAAACCCATTAGCGCCTTCCCCTCAGGAATCTGCCAGGAATCTCCAAAATCAAAACCGACTGCTGAAGTGAACGCACTTAAAATGAAAGGATCTCTATTTATTTTTAGCAGGAAGTTTCTTGCAGTGATTTTGGTGCCAAGGAGCCTGATTTAAGCTGGCTTGAAAGACAACACAGTACGCTATTTCTGTGCCACAACAAACAATGTATGATATGCACATCATGGGTTTGATTTTTCTCTACAGAAGAGGAAAAAAGGAATCCCGAGAACCACATTTCCAAAGATCAGTACCTGCAGCAAAAACTGCTCCCGCTTGAGCAGCTCATCCTACTTGACATCCAGCAAAATTCTAAACATTTACATGCCATTATTAATCATGGAAGGAAGTCTTAAATAACAAGCATTTTCTAAGGCTTTTACAAAGCAAGGAAAAGAAGAAGAAAGTAAACTGTCAGAAGAATTTTTAATTTGATAAATGCCAGATTTGACTGAAGAATCTTCATGGGATTGGGGAATTCTCACCAGTTCCTTGAGAGACAGAGGGGAACCAGCATAAAGAGGCCATGTTTGGTTTTGGTTTAAATGCACTCAATTCCTTTCCCCCTCTGAAATTTCTGTTCCCAAGCCAGCTACTGAAAGTCAAACAAGGTTATTCTCCTTAAGTTTTTTTACTTTTTTTTTTTCTGCTTCCTCTCCTGCTTCCACCACAAAACCCCAACAGAGGAAGCAAATTCTCCCTTTCAGCATGACCACCACGTCTGGGTCTTTTAGATGTAGGGTGGCTGTCTGCTTGGAGTCCACTGTGACAGAGGAAAGCCATCTCCTGACCAAGTCCTAGGCTGGCTCTCAACTGGTCTCAAGTTTATCAAACAAGGGTGCTCACACCAACTACACAGAAATGGGAAGAGTCTACTGTTACAGGCAAAACAAACCAACGATCAATCATCCAAGACATTACCTTAGGAAACAGCCACCAAAGAAAAAACATGAGGTGACAATTTTGGCATCCAGCTAGTGAAAAGGACTCTTGCAAGCCCAGTGCTCCTCTTTGTATCGGTAAGGTTTTAATTATTGTACCATAGCTGTAAACATTCAGTTACATTTACAAATATTTTAACTTCGTGCTTCCAGGAGAAGAGGGATCAACTTAAACTCCATCTGCTAGTTGGTGATGAGAAAGGTTGCTTAAAACAGAGTAAGAAGAACTGACACATTTTAATTATGACTCCTGAAGCTCTCTATTTTAAGTAAATGAGTTACGACTCCAACATATGCAAGAACACAACACCACAAAGTGAACATTTCTGAAACGACTACTGCTAAGAAACGCACAAGCTGTTCTCAAGCTGGAAGCTAGCTCATGGAGCTCTAGAGGTCACTCCTGCCTTTAGTCACTTCACTAGCAAATAATTTCACAATAGCAGGGCCGGACTCACAAATACAGCACGAATATTAGAAGCACAATACACATTTATAAATCAAAATATCTCAGTCTCACCAATACAAGACTTTGGAGTCCTGTTTTGTTTGTATGGGTTGGTGATCATTTACACTCAAGTTTTCTGAAGAAAGGTGAAAAGAATGAATTTAGGATTAAGTTCTCAGACTAATCTCAGGAGGACCGTGGGCAGCTGTTGAGTATTCAGATCGACTGGCTTGCTGACACCACACAGAAGACCCTAGCAAGTTAATCTAGCTGATGCACAGGCTCATTTTTCCTGGCATTTGTACCTCTCTTCTAGCATGAAGTATCTATTCCTCTGCTAAATGCAGTAACTACTGAAGGGCTCATTCCAAAAATACAGTTCCCCCCGAGCACTGGCACGGTTATCAATGTTCCCTCAGCAACTATGTCATTCTGGAGAAGGTGGAAGGAAGAAAAACACCTACCAGTTGTCGAGGGAGACACACTGGCCTAAGACCCGATTTAACTGCCAACAAATCCTACAGGATAGTTTTCAAGCAGACCACCAATGAAGTGCTGATCACAAGCATGACTTTGGAAGGGTGCCATTCGAGAGGAACAGCAGAATCCCAGAGAGAAACAGCTGTATGTCCCGAAAGAGTTGCAGAATAAAAGAAGTTTATATATAATAATAAATACTTCCAACATGGCCTGAGACAAGAAAGCTGCCCATTTCATCTCAGAGGAAGACAAAGGCATAGACATTTGTAATTAAAACTTAGATCACTTAAGGAACATCACATGCAATAGTCCTATAACCATGACACTTCATCAAGCAAAGCTTCAGTATTCGTTGTTCATGAGTAAATGGGGAATTAGTAAAATAGAGGTAATACTAACAGCATGAGTTACTATGCAAGTACAGGGTTGATTATGCACATTGTATAACACCCTAGTTCCCTAAATCCAGATACGTATTTTGCAGGATAATTTGCTTCCAAAATTTAGTATTCCATTTCGGTCAGAAAAAACTATACGTGTCTCCTGACTCTAGGGCGCAAAACTGCAGCTTCTTGATGACACAGACAGACAAGAAATTGCGATGTCTTTTTCCACAAGTTCAAAGTGATTTCTGTTTTGCAAAAGCAGGGAAAGGAACGACTGCAGATACATAACTATTTCTCTCTCCTCTAACAGCATTAATTGCACTATTAAGGCAAACCACAAAAACTCCCCGCTTGCTTCCCAAGAGGCAAGAGCCTCAGTGCTGTCCACCAGCCAGCTGTAGCTTCTATCTTCCAAACTACTTCATCATGACTTCTTCTAGGTATAAACTAGGGACATGTTTAGCTATTAAGGTCTTTTGAAAATGTTTGGGTTTATTCTTCAGTTTTCCTAGAACTGTCACAGAACTTTAAGATAGCATTGCACAAGGAAAACAGAAAAGTCTGCTGCAGAGTTTAAGGTCACCTTAAATGTAAACTAGACTGGGTGGAAGTGGGTTAGAATAGATATTCTGATTGCAAAACATTTAATCACAGATGAAAATAAAAATATGGTTACCTCTCTAACAAAGTGCAGAAACAGCAACACATTTATTTTTCCATTTATTGGCACTTACTTGAAAGATAGCATAAATATTCAACAGAAAAGAGACAAGTTGACCCACACACAACTATTAAACCCCTCTACTGATGCATCTTTTAAAAAAAAAAAAAAAGACTGGAAGAGACACCAGGGGGGTTAATTCTTAAGAAATAAGCAAGATTAAAAAAAAGAGAAAAAAGTCTTGCCCTCACCACAAAAGAGTGAACGCACAGGAACTCTTTGGCACATATGAAACTACGCCATATTAGAGAGAGAAAACAGACATTAAAAACCAAGTTTGTCCACCTGCCACAGGAATGAAGGGCAGTCTGAATTTCAAAAGGAACTGCAATCAGGAAGTTAACTATTACAATAATTTAAAAGGAATGAAATCAGAAGTAAACCGTGTCATATCTTACTTGAACTGAGTAAAACTATTAAATACATTTATTTTCTTTCTACAATAAGGACATACGGAAACTGGTCATTGGTCCTCAGGTCACCAGGTCTTTGCACTCCAAGTCATCCATTTCTAATTTTGATGGCTGCTGTCAATCAAAGCTTCATCCATGTGAATTTTTCACAGCAGAGTTCAGAGTGGGCTTTTTTCCTACTTGAGGAAGTTTCCATACTTTTCTCACTTTATTACACATTACAAAGATTTAGTGTTTAAAAATAAAACATTTCTCTTCATTATTAACCTCTCTGGAGAGAGGGATTGAAACCACATTAGTACAGATGCATACATATGTACAAATGGGGACCCAGCTGGGGAAGTTCAACTGCATAACAGGAGTTGACAACCAAAATTGAGGTTACCACTGGAAAATCTGAAACAGCTGTCTATAGTGGGGTTTTCAGATTTTTTTCCTCCTGTTCGGGGAATTTCAGAGTTGAGATCAAGATGCTTCAACCCACTGAGCTTTCAAATATAGTACAAGAATCCTGAAACATCTCAGATTACCAAATTCTAGGCTTCCAATCAGAATCTGAAGTTTCCAACAGCAGAAATAACTTGATGTCATTGTTTGAAGAAGTGACATCAAGAAATTAAACACAGATTAAACATGTTTCATCAACTCAGCCTGTAAAAAAGGCATTCAAGATTCCTCACTGTATTTGTCCAACAAAAGTCACATATGAGGACATACTGTCAAAATAATCCACTTTTGAAGTACTAAATACTAAAACCTCAGGATTTAATGTTTTGTTCCAAACATTATTACTATTTCTCCCTATTAAAAGACCTTTAACAGAGCATCTACCACTCTAATACATCATCTAAATGGGGAAGAAAAAGAAAGTAATACAGAAACCCAGAAGAATGTTCCGCACCTAATTTGGATTTAGTCACAACAGCAGTCACGATCATGAATAAAATCCCACATCTAAGTTTAAGTTGACAATTCACCAACTTGTTCTTCTGACATCTATTAGAACACAGAATTGAATAAAAGCCAATCATAACAGAACACAAGAATCAATTCCCCCTCTAATATTTCCCCTATCATATGAAGGAAAAATATAAATATGTAACACTTGGGAATAAAAACAAATTAGTAAGCTGCTTCATTGGTTTCAGACTGAGGACAAATGTGAAAGTTAACTGCTACTACATAAGCACCATTTTATATTAGTGAGAACACTGCTTGTTGGCTGCTGGAAAGCCAAGTCTTCCACAAGCAGAACATACATACAGCATTTGTAACTTATGCCAAGAGGATGACATCCATTGTAAAACAAAAGCTTGCTTACTGATGTTAGCATCAAATATGTTTGCAATTCAAATGTTTACTGTAGTTTAGTAAATGTCATACAAATCGCTAGAAATGTGAATTCCTCCTCAAGGAACTATTCTGGAAGTTTTGTAGAAATAATGACATTTCTGGAAGTTCCTATGAGGAACAGAATCAGTTACACACAACAAAGTCTTATCGATATCCAGCGTGTTTCTTGGCGTCCGTTAGCAGACTTCTGCTTCTCAATGAATAGGTAACTTAGCCATAAGATCTACCGGTAAAAAAGGAGATCTGGAGTCAGAAAGCGAGACTGGAGAGTCTGTGTTGGTGCCAACTTCAGCTGGTGAGTCACAGGAAGAGCCCGCACTGCTTCTGTTGTCATCAAGAGCATGTGAGGACAGACTGAAAACAGAATAACATAAAGATGCAAGAAATGAGCTACTTTTTCTGGTAAGTTTCAAATACTAGCTTTCATTCATTATAAAGCCATTGTAAAAACAAATGTGTATCTTTGAAGGAACAGTAAGCCCTATGACTTGAAATAGATCTGCAACTACACACCTTGCAGTCACCTCCAAACAGACAGATAACATTCTGCTAATTTCCTCCTTCAGCTCACCCAGAAGTGGCATACAGATTAGAAGCATCGGGCAGAGCAATTCATTGCAAGCTTGAACCCATCTCCTACAAGGTCCTGGGGTAGCATATATGCAGGCTCTCCTTTCGTCAGGAGAGCAGATGATAAAGCTGTACATACTTCAGTTGTACCATTCACTACATATTTCACAGGACACAAAGTTATAACGATAGGTGATCCATCACCAGTGACAGCATCAAAGTGTTTTTAAAAATTACCATCTCCTAAACCAAGACAGAGCAACTGAACCTGCACTGCTATGCCTACTACGAATAGGGCATGCAAAAAGGTATGTTTTTAAAGTACCTTTAAAACATCTATTATTGCCACTGCAATGGGCTCAAAGCTTGTGCACAGCTATGTATATTAGCTGAGAGGCAAAAAGGACAAATGTACTGTGAACAATCGTGTCTTGATAGTTGTGTGGGCACACCCTACGTATTATTAACCTCTTGACTAAAATACTAAATCAAAATCCCTTGCTATTTCAAGTTGCTATGATTTTTTTATGTAGTACTTTTTATCTCCTCGCAGCAGGGAGAGTCAGACAGACTAATTTTCCTATACGACTAAGAGCAAGGGAGAAAAAAAAAAAGGAAGAAAAAAACCCCCAACCCACCCACAAGTATTAGCGTTCATATTTGACTGCAACTTGAAACCAGACTCCAAAAATTGCCAGCCATGAGGCATCTTTTCCTGAACATGCTCAACTCCCATATACACATGAAGCACGTTAACAGTCATCCTAGAAATTGTAAAACTGCAGTGAATGTTGTCACCTGTTTACTGTGATATTTTCAGTGCTTCAAAATCACAGGATGTCTGTATTAAATAAAAAACCCAAACAACTTCAAGCATGATCATTGCTAGATGAAAAAATACTTGTAGCACTTCTGATGAAATAGACACAAATAGCACAGCATTTACCATCCCCCAAGGTCCGCCTGATGTGAAACTTCAGAGGTAAGTAAGTTGGTGGATCCTTGGAATAATCTTTTTGGATGATCTTCTATCTCTGTTACACCTTTGGTAAGAGATAAAGAGTGATAAAAATTACTAGTCATTTAAACTAAAATCTACTTTCAATGTACTTCTACATAGCAAACAGAATAGAGGTTCAAACTTGCTACAATAGATGGAGTGTTATTTTATATGTAAAACATAGGAGTTTGATGCTGAAATTTTGAAGCCTGCCTATTTCTTGGAAACATCTTAGTCCAAGCTTCAGGAAAGTTCAGTGAGTTATGAACTGAGGTTTAGATAGACATTTATTCTGCAGTAGCAAAGAATAATCTTTTTGGTTCAGTTTACTCAGCTATCAGTTCACTGACTAGCTCCACCAAAGCAGAGAAGCTGAGAATAAGGAAAGCTTGTTTTCCTTTTGCAATCAATAAAAACAATGTCCAGGATTATCACTACACTTACATATTTGATTTCCAAATATCCTAGAAGAGAGGATAAATATATACTTAAATAGGCTATGACAGAACTCAGATAAAACTATTTTAAAAGCTGTCTCAGAGCCAGAAATGTTCTGTTACAAAAGTGAATCACAAAGATATAAAACCAGATGCAATAAAATAACCAGGAGTTAAACTTGAAGAAAAATGTGGGAAGATAGAGAATCATTTCCCAATAAAGCTGTAAGGTGTCTACCAGGTCTCTGCATCAGTTTTTGGTTTTGAAGGGTGATTTTAAACCTACGGTACCTGTGCGCTTCAGTTAGCCAGGACTTTAAAAATTTTCTATTTGTGAAATACACCAATAGTTGTATTTCTTGGGGTTTCTTTTAAGCGGGTTACATTAATTTCTTATCAGATCTGTATGACTACAGCAACAGAGAGGCATTAGAACAGAACAACTATTAGTTTTATGGAACAGTAGAAGCTAATTTATCTATTTGTCTGTCTTGTCCCTAAAACCAGCTCCATTTATTTGGTCATCTGTAATACCATCTACTTCTAGTCTTTCTTTGAAGTATCAGCCAATTGAACAGAACTATGAGGAAAGCTGTATTAATTATAAAATTAAAACATTAGCACACTAGTCAAAACCAAATACTGTACCTTTTCTTTTTATTGACCCGAGAACACTTGGTCGAATGCAGTTAATTGGACTCTGGCTTCCCCTGCTAAAAGAAAGCACATGCTATACTGGTATCACCATTAATAAAGGAAGCCTGAAAACATATAAAGAATCAAAAGATATTCAGATAACAAACTACTAAGTGGAAAACACTAAGAAAATAGGCATTAAAACAGCTTATTCAAAGTAAGTGCCTTTTTTTTCCCTGAAGACAGACCTTAACAGAAAAAAGTTTAATCACACTATCTCACAGCTGGGGCACTCTAAAAGCTCACATCTAGGCACTGACTAGATCTCAGCTGACAGGCAGTACTTTGCTGAACTGTTAGGGCCTAATAAAATTTAATTGTATGCCCACATCACTCAAAACAACATCGAGTGCAACTAAAACCAGAATCAGTGACAAACCCTAAATCAGTTTGGTTTTTTTTCCCCCCTTAGAATTCAACTCAATTACTTAAGATGCAATTAAGAGTAATACACACACTACGCTGAAAAGACAGATGCCACAGTGCAGCCCATTTCCCCAGTGTTGACATGAGGATTTTAATATTTTAGAGCACTGTAAAACCTAAAGTTTACGTGAATATATAAAGTTGTATTTGTGATCAGAAATCAATTATGTATATAACAAATTCTGGTATTTCAAAAACCTACTGTGAACAAGCTATGCCAATTTTCTATTATTGATATGATCGGGTACTCACCTTGAAAATCGCCTTGTTGGACTCGGGCTAGGACTTGGAGGTAATCCACTGCTACTCACCAAACTTTGCAAAGATGGCGAGAAACATTGCTGAGAGTAAAACAGTTTGCATTATTTACATATAAACACTGCATCACACCCATATGATAACAAATGATCCTTATTGCAGGATAATAAGCAACCTATTATCAATTTAAACAACCCATCAATATGGCTGGGTATACCAAGATACCACTTTTTGTTATTGAGAAAAAAAAAATTAAAAATTGGACAGGTTCCATTTTCATGCAGAATACATGCAAGTTGACAAAGATTTATTTCACCATAGTCTGGTTAAACGGACTATGGTTCATGAAATAAGAATGTATGCCCCTTCCTCTGATTCCAAGATGAAGACAAATAAAGAATAAGGTTTATTAACCACAGATTAACAGTTGAACACTCCACAGAAATTCACATCCACAAGATGTGCAATTGCTAGCTGGTATTTTTTGGTTTGAGGTTTTAGGGTTTTTTTTGTTTACTCTAGTTTCTTGTTTGCAGCTGAGGTAGAAAGGACCAGGTGGCTTAATCTTTTGCTATTAATTCAGTTGAATTTATTTAGCACTACTCAAGATAAAACCATTATTACCACATTTTGCTCACCTTCCCTATTCCTCTGGTAGGTGAAGGAGCTGGAGAAACTGGGACAAAGTCTACTTGCTTTGGTGATGATGATTTTTCAAAATCATTGTCGCTCTGTAAACAGTACATATAATTAATCTTATGAGCAAGTACCCTCACAAGAAAAGGAGTGATTGGTGTGGAATTGAGTACGATTCCAAAGTTATCCTCCATCATATTAATAATTTTTAGGTAGCCATTTATAAGCTTATGCGTAACAAAAAAAAGCCTTAAACATTACTTAGTGAGTACCAGAACATGGAAGAAAATTTGAACAGACATCCATGCAATTCTCTTTTGACATACCAGCCCAAGGAACCCACAGGTATCCTTGAACAACTGATAATTCTATGCCTTGTTAGTGTAAAAAATTGCTGATCAAAAGCAGTGATATACTAACACCTTAGCTGTAGGCCAAACTATCAAAAAAAATGTTGACATGAGAGAGTCTCTAGTGTCCTGATACTGATAACAGAAACACAAATTAAAGCATGAATGCATTACCAGGCTTAAGCTCTCCTCCCATGAGTGGCTCATCTGCATTGCTACTTGCACTTCTCTATAAGGAAGAAAAGAAATGTATTGTCCCGGGCCCATAGACAACTGCATTAAGTATTCTACTTTGCCTTAACGCTTACCTTTCACGTACTGTTTCTCTGTTCATCAAATTCATTCCTTCTTCCTAAAAGATTAGCAGATGAAATATTAAGCTTAAAAAAAGCACTTTGCTTCAGCAGATGAGAAAAGCTCTAGTTTCATTTCACTTCAGTATGCAGCAATAACCATAAGCTCTCGCTACACAAGAGAGTGTGAAGGGGAGAGGATGGGAAGGAGATGTAGCAAGAGAGACGATCACATAAGAAGTGCTCATGTGAGCTGGTTATTTCTCAAGCAGCTTTTTTATTTTCGTTACTATCCAAGAGGTAGTTACAAAACTGAACAATGATAATATGAACGGAAAATTCTGCACATGATAGCGTATCTTTATGCAGTCCTGCATAATATTATTTCACAAAGTGCAATCTAGTACAAATAATCCTCAAAAGCATGGCTGGATTCTTAACTTATTCTACCAATCAGTAACTAACTAGACACTTGTCAGCATTTCATTTGCAATACAGTGCATTGTACACAACGCATCTGGGATTTAGTTGGGGTTTTTTTCTAAAACATCTATAAAATATTATTAAAATGGATCAAAGATGTAAAATTAAACTAAACATTAACACCAAACTAAAGTACAAACTTGACCCAATCTCCTCTTAGGTAGACACCATTCCTTAAAACTAACTGAATGCTACCCAGTTTGTTGAGTGAATGAATAGATTCCCTAATTCAGCCCAGTTCGAGAATAAAAGTTCAACTAAACATGTTAACAATCTTCATCGTATGTACAAAGAGTCTTACTAACATAGTTCAACGGTGTGATTATTTGCTAAGACTTGGAAGAGATCAGAAGTAAATCACACAGGTTCCCATCTGTGCCAGTAAGTATACAGGACATGGAATTTCAACTTCTGAATTTAATGATCGAACATAAATTGGGAAATGTCATTGCTCACTTTAATAAACGTATGGAACAAGCATGAACACAGAAATATTTTCCAAAAAATTGAATTATCAAACTTTACTTCATGGAGTATAGCAGAGCCACAGTAGTTTGGCTCCTTTGCTCTCATCACATTTACATATTAATCCTAAGCTTTTTTATGTTGATAAAAACAGCTCTACAATTGACCTGAGTGCTTCAGAGTCTCTTTCAGCCAGTAAATTATTTACATAATGAAAGCAAGCAGTTATTTTCTTCAGGTTTACTATGCATGCACCTTAAATATCTGAGCTGGGAAGCAGAAGTGCCTTCAGTCACTTCAGATATCACACCCTGAAAATGCTGTCTGAAGCATCAAATTGTTTTCTTATTTTTTCACCCTGTAAAAATCAAGCCTATCCATTGAAAACTAGCAAGCTTAAAAAAAATTATAGAAAAAAAATCAAGCATCTTCAAGTCAATTTTATAAACATTCTACTGTCAAAAAGAGGACATATAAAATGGAGGAGCCACAAGAGTTTGAGCTTGTTGATTTTAAAACTTGAATCTTTAGACTGCGGTCTGTTGTCTGGGAGCAGCGCTATTTAAGCCTACTCGGATATTTGCCACATACCCCCTGTCCCTTCCTAAATGTTTGCTCTGGTGCCCTTCCCCCTCCGCTCATGCTGGGACAGCACAAGCAGAGTGATCTGGATAAGAAAATTATACAGATGAAAAATAGCCCAGCCAGAAGAATCCAAACTATTTTTTAGCCAGAGTGCTTCCTTATCCAGTTCATCTTCTGGCTGCACAAAAGTCTTGTGCCAACACAAGTTAAGGAACACTTTGTAATTGGCCCTGAATATTTATGCTGGCACTACTGCCAAAAACTTGGTGAAACTTTACTCTAAGGGTTTACATTAAAGGTTTCCTTTCTAAAATGTCCATTTTAAGATTTCTCTTTCTGCTCAACTCTTCTCAGTATAAGATACATTATGCTTCATGAAATTTGGAACTCTGCAGACAAGATACAGCTTTTATCTTTGAAAAAACCTTGAAGTAATAGACCACTGCAGATTCTGTACTACAAAGTAAAATCTATAGCCATTATATGCAAAAAAAACCCAATCAGCTATAAAAAATTTAAAATAAAAAAAATTAGAATCTGTGCTTACCTGTTTGATTTGATGAAGACGGCTGCTAGGAATACGGATAGGAGATGATGGTACAAACTGCAAAACAAAGCCACATACAATTGACACACTTAGAAACGACAGGAGAAGGGAAGGAAAGGTGCAGGAATGTAAGTAACAACTCTCTAGTGCCATCCCAAACTAAAAAAAAAAGTAATTTAAACAAAATAATTAAAAAACTCTAGCCATTTATAAAATTCTCAGTATATATAAACTACATTAATTACTTGCCAGAACATGATAATATGTATTTCTGTATTCCACTGCTTTGTTTGCTCACAGATGTTAATTGGTATCAGCCTGGCTTCCACTTCATTTCCAGGCAACTAGAACTCACAGCCTCCTCTACAGAATGAAGCTGCTTTTAACTAGCACACTGCCACCCTTAATATACATGGTTGCATAAATATTTTCATTTAAGTGATCCAGAAGGCTCCTCAATAGATCCTTTTAAAATACAAAGCCAACCCAACACATTGTGCAAAAAGGTTTCTGGATTGTTGTCTGCCTATAAACAAGCACTTTGATAGGTGAAAAAAAATCAGCTATTAGAAGGCTAACAAGGAGTTAAATACCTCCCTTATGGTTTCTCAAGAGCTTCACCAATCTGGGTGAAATCAGAGAAGATGTCACTAAAAAAAAGGTCTTCTGTTAAGTTTGTCAGTTTCGCATCAAGATCTCACTGGAATACTATGATCTAAAACTGCATACTCAAAACCAAGTGATTATTTTCTCAAAATATAATTTCCTGTCATATATTTCCCATCCCTCAAATGTTTGACCCTCAGTTGACTTTTGTCATAACCCATTCACGGATCAAAAATTCAAACCTAAAGCTTTGAACAGAGGTTTAACAACTTCTCCATAAGCTGTCAACCCCTTCAAAAAACAAGGTGTCTTTTTAAAAGATGTGTGTTCAGCAAGTACAGTTTGTATTATTACTAAGTGTTTATATACTTTACACAGTATGAAGCTTCATCCACTTCACAAAACACTACAAGAGCTCTTCATTATGCTAAAGTTTGAGAACTAACACTCGGCTAACCATTTACTGCACCATCTTCTAATCAGTGCCATGAAGACTACAGAGATTTTGCTGCCTTACACAAAAAAGGTTATGGTAAGTTATCAAAGACTATTAAAGCTTCATATATCCGAAATCCTCCCTCTAAAAAAAGAAACATCAGACATCCCGCCCTTCTTCTCACAAAAGATATTAGCCTATCAGACTCACAGAGGATGTCTAATGTTTGTGCCAGAATTTAGTCATCATAACTTATGCTACTAAAGGCCAGCAGCTATAATGTCTTGATTTGCTACTTCTTAAGTCCAGTTTAGGTCAGCTTTACTACTATACCAGGCTCCCAAAAATCCTGTGCACCTAATAAAAATTCCTCCAAGCTCTACCAGCCAATGTGGACCTTGAGTTGACCGTGATTCTCATACAGAGAAAAGGATTTGGACAATAGTACATTCCTGCCTATTCACTCTGTCACTCCACAGTAGAAAAGCATTTGTTCCACTCATTATATTCTAATTTTATGACTGAGATCCACATACTTTAAGGTGTGACATTAATAGAACGTACACAAAACCAGAGGATCACAGTGTAAAATAAAAATTATAAAGAGACAGTTAAGTGTTCCTCTGCAGGATCTAATGCAGTAACCAAACTCACTAACTCTGAGGATCCTACATTTTGTCTCCAACAAGTCATCATCCTCCTTTTGTCAATGCTTAAAACTCACTTCTTCCCTGTTCATAGTCCTTTGGTTTAATTCTTATGAAAAGAAACCTCGATCACTTTTAAAGGATACTGGCTAAAGCAGAATCCATTTATTAAAATTATGCTACTAAAATCCCCAATGTTTTAAGAGAGCAAAAAGCTTAACAAAAAACCATTACAAACTGTTAGATTATCATATGGAATAGAAATACCTTCCCCTTCCCCCCTTCTCCAGGATGTTAGATAATCTTTTTCACTAAAGGTAAAGTTTCAGAAGTGCCAGTCTGGCAGCCAGCACAGCCAAAGCAAGCAGTCACTGGTCCCTGGCACCTCTGCCCCTTCCATTGCTGTCCCCGCAGTGCCCCCTGTCCTCTGCCAACACAAGCATTTGTGGGACCACACAGTGAACCAAAACAGGGAACTTATCTAGCTTTAAAAAAAAAAAAAAAAAAAAATTAAAAAAAAACCCCAAACTCGACTTTTGCTGAAATAGTACCTAAACATCTAACCACAGACTAAAATGCTTTGCTCAGACAACTAAACAGAAACCCCAACCACACAAACAAAACAAAACACACCAAAACATTTACTCACTAGATGCCAATGATATCTTCTGGAAGGAAATAAACAGCAGATACTGAGCCTAGTTGACCCTTCCTTGGCAATTATATGTGGTGACAGAAAACTGCAGATTAAGCCCCAGCCAGAACGACAGAGCTGCCCCTGTAGCGATCATTATAAAAGAGCTGGAGTCTGAGACTTGGAGAAGTTACTCAAAAAAGAACAGATTTTAGAATTCAGTTGAGCAACTGGTACAACCACAACGGCCCTGAAGATGGAGCTACATAGAGTATGACCTTCAGTTATCAGAGCATTTTAGCAACTCCCAATGTTCCCATGACAGTGAACACAACACAGATTACACAAATACTAATAAATTTTTTCCAAAGTTTAACAAAACAAAATTTTAGCTGTAGTTATAATACTAAATTAACAAAGTTTCAGTCACTTACTGAACCTTTTCATCCTCTTTATTAGAGCTTATGCTGTAATAAAACTTGGATTAGTTTTCCTAAACACAAAAAAGTGGGGTTTCAAGTACACTTCATTACCTACTTATTGTAAAATTCAATTTACCAAAGTAGATGTCACCTAGCTCCTTAGAGTAGCTCTAACATCATAAAACTACACTTACTTCTTTGGTAGAGCAAGAATACTAGGTGAGGTTGCTTAGGGTCCTTAATGCTAAAAGTGTAATTATTTTCACAAAAATCACTTATCTATGGATGATCCTGGTTTAAGACCATCGAAGGATGAGATAATCTCTAAGTTCCTTTCCAATTCCATCCTCCCTGCCATCTTCAACAGAACCATAAACCAGACCATAAATCAAAGAAATATTTCCAAGTGGACAAGTCACTGATCTAGCAGTCAACAGAGCACTTGATTTTTAGCGTTAAGTAAAATTTCAACTGTATTTTGTCAGCATCTGGTCAGCCGGGAGTGAAGAAGAAAGTTAACTTTCAGGATGCTTTTTAATAACCTTAAAGTGAGGTGAAGTGATAAGAACAACATCCCATGAAGATGAGAACACTGGTTCAGTCCAGAAGACTGCAACATCTGTTAGGGGGCAGCCAGAAGAGCTAGCTCATCAGTGAATGAGCTCCTGCTTCCCACAAGTTCCAGGCAATGCACCCTAAATTATCTTTTTTTTTTTGCCCAGCAATTGAGGATCTTCAAGAAGCAAATACAATAAACTGAGCTTTCACCTTTGTTTGTTTCTCCTTTTGTCTGACCACAACCATAAACAAATCTACCCTAAGCTGCCACCCTAAAAACATATATGAAGAAAGAGACTGTTGCTTAAGAAATCTTTACCATAATATGTTCCATCGGGTTTTATATGCTAGTAGGAGCAAGGCTTTTCCACCAATCTTCCTAGACTTCTGCGTAAGTATCCTGGTTCTGTTACAGACACAAATCTTTGTGCTGAAGTAGTTGCCTGTTCTGATTTTAAAACAGAATTTCAGCTAAGAGGTTTCAGTCAAGAAAATAGGAGAGTAGTATTCTTCAGCCATTAACATGGGGCAAACAAATTATTTCTAAAGCATCTTCAAAAGGTAACTAAGAAAAACAGGATAATTGTTGTTAGCATTACAGGGACTTTGTTACCCATACTTAAAAGAAAATTGATACTACACCCCTCCCACTCCAACATAGCTTAATTTTTCCAAAACATTAATAATCAACTGAATGCAGCTAGAGGTTATCCTGTGTCTACCTGTCTCTTAAGGCTGTCTTAGGGGAAAATTTACATTTCTGGTTATACATGAAAGTCTGACCAAAAATTCATTTCAGTTACAGGAAATAACTACCCCATGTAGTTATTACTAACCCATGTACCCTAACACTTTAGGGGTTAGCAAACCATGCTGTCTATGTGGTCCTGTGCAGATGTTCTAAATCAGACAAAATCCCACCCTTCCACCATAATTTGTACCATACTAAAACACAAGACATGGTATTTTCTCTGGGTTGAAGCACCATGGGTTTAGATTAATTTTTTAAAAATTCAGATTTGGGGAGCTGTAATAACAGAAGTCTGACAAAAGCTGAAATCATGACTAAGCATCTCTAAGAGATATGGAATCATTCATTCTGGAAGTCTCAAGATTCATGTTCTATCAGCCAGTTTTATCTTGTTATATCAGCTGTTGATTACAACAGTCTATTCTGTCATTACTACATAAAAGACAATTTAAGATCAGATCACTGCCCCTTTTTTTTTTTAAACATTAGACATTATTAACACATTGATTACTGAACAACAATACATCTACGTAATTAGTTTTCTTTGTGAACTGCCCTTCTTACTCTACCTTAGAACATCTGCTTACATTTTATAAACAAAGTTATGATCACAATAAAATATAGGTACTCTCCAAGGCCAAGTGGTCTATAAATAACATTTCACTATAACTACAGCATATTAACGTCACACTCCAGAGCCTTGTTTCTGAAAATATGTGGTATTAGTTTCACAGACTACAATCTCATTTTCTTCTTTAATCCTGTTGCACACTTCTGCTTTGGACCTAATGTGGTTAGTCTAATAGTTTTCTTACCAGACTATGACGATTCATAACTGTGGTACTGTTCCTGCGGGTTCGCAAAACGTTAGCCTGGAACACCTGTGAATTATCACTGTGAAAAGAAACACTTGTCAAATGCAAAAGCCATTTCCTTCCTATCACAAAGTACCTCTTAATATAAACTCAGTTTCAAATGCTATGACAGCTATCATTTCAAGACAAAGCACTAGAAAGACAGGTATATAAGAACTCTTTTAGCTTGCTGGCAGAGAGTGGAAACCAAATTGCTCTTCTCCCAAGTCCCAGCTACTTCAATTAATAATTTTAATTAATCATTTTGATTCTTCAGAATAACTGAAAAACTGTTAAGACTGATAATTTCTGTGACAATTCATTATGTTTGGAATGGCTGCACCTTGCATGTTGTCATTCAACAGAACAAATTTATAAAAGGCGTATAACCAGTAACTGAAAGCAGCTTCAATGCCATAGATACAATACAATAAAAAAAATACAGCATCTTGATAAATCTTATAGTTACGAACATTTAATTAAAGTTATGAACTTTTTTCCAGGAGAGGTTAAATTAAACATACATTAAAACCAGTTTTTAAAGCCCTAAGACTTTTGACCACAGTCCCACTTCTAACCAGGAAGCAGCCGATCTATTTAAATAACGCAGGATTAGTTATTTGATACAAAATGAGCTCCTTTCTCAAGGCAACTTTAGTTCTATTGATTCCTAAAGCAAGTTTCACCCGTCATCACTAGTGCTATCAACAGCCATTTATCAGCACTTAATGAATGCCACTGCAGAAATTAAGTAAATTTTATGGTCACTAGAATAAAAATTTTGAGCCGCAATCCTACAATCCCCATGCCTAAAAATCACCAAGGAACTGCACAGGCAAACAGATCCAAATGTAAGATTGTAATTAGATCCAAATTACAAGAAGTCACTGGGTTGTATCTTTTTGTTTCGGTTTCTAACTTGGGATGAACAAAAGCACACAAATACAATTTCTTAAAACTAATCTGCCCAATAGTATTACTTTGTTCTAAAGACTGATAATCATATATTGCACTTTCAAGACACATCACTATCGGAATCCTCCAGTTTAAAATGAACCAGTTAGACACGTAAGTTTTAGATAGCTTTTATCTAGCTGTAAATAAAAAAAAAAAACTAAAGCTTATACTGTGAAATGAAAGCCAATAGCAATTGGCATAAGCACTCTGCGTTTCACCAAGAAGAATGTATTGACTCTCTTACTCTAAAACATCAAGTACGAACGACCAGACATCATTTACAATTGTCAAAGAAAATTCCCTCAGTTTACACACACACAAGATCAAACGGTTGCCATTTGATAGCAGGTGGAACAGGAGAAATTTAAGGGATCCATGATGTGATGTTTAGAGGAGAGATTTGCCGGCTGAGGCCAACAGCTACAACTTCTTTTTAGTTTAAGTGTACTGGTTGGTATGCAAACACAACACAAACAGTACATCCTGAAATCCAGGGCTTGAATCAAGAAAACAGGTTACAATGATTCTATAACACACTACCATAGACCGAGTCCGATATTCAGTGCTAACTAGAAGAGGAGAGGGAGAGAAAAAAATCCCTACAAATACCCTTACCTTTCATCTCCTTGCAAAACTCTGAAAGCTGGTCAAATCTCAGACTCACCTTTCACCGAAAATTCTTACAGTTCCCATTAAAAATCAATTTTATTTGGCATGAAAACAAGAGTCAAAAGTTCTGTGAAAGGTAACTTCTATGATCTAAAATATTCCACTTAAAAATGCTCTACGGTAACTCATTCTCCAAACTCCTTACTAAATCTGTTAATGAAGAAGTCAAAACAAGAGGCAGAGTAGAAAAAGCAAGCTGTTCAAGAGCAAGAGCTTTTGTTTCAGTTTAGCCAACAAAACCATTCTGGGAAAAGCTGAAGTTTCCTGCCAAGAGCTGCAATCTTGCAAAAACAGTATTCTGCTGGAAAATTCCTAACTAACAGGCAAACCACAGCAACCACCTCAAATTAGTTCAATGGCATTTCAGTTTAATTTGTATAAATACCTAATGTATAGTGCATGCACAGTTCCAAGGCAAGAGCTCAGGCTTACCCTTCTACCTGCCCAAACCCTGAATTAAATAATTTGTTTACAGCATGGTTATGGGATGCTTTTTTTTTTTAAAGAATCGAGGGTCTCACAGTTTGTAAGAAACAACTTAAAAAAGGCTAAGATTATAAAAACACCTCTCCTTTACATAATTAGTTTACCTGCTCAGAAATCTCCCTGAGGAACAACTGCCATTCACAATACTTCTATATTGCATCAAAATGTAATCTGATAGTTGTTTCATTACGATTATGTAAAAGAATCACAATTATGTTTACTTAACATTAAATCATGACTGAATAGTCAAGAATTAGCATTTCCACTGAACTGTAATGTACTGTTAAGCATTTTGCTACAAAAGATTTATGAGCTTTGTTCATCACTCGGTATCTAGTTCCTTACAGAATCATGACGTTTAAGAAAAACAAAACAGAAAGTACTTGTCATGTATTATACTATGTTTTATAAAGTTTATTGTCAATATGCTCTCCCAAACTGCAGACATACTACTAGCAGCAGCACATGAACCACCCTGAAGTTAGATGGTAGCCACACCACATAGCAGATGGGGGCATCTCCCAACTTCAGGACAGCCCAGAGTACGCAAGAAATAGCACTTTGATTTATAAACTTACCCAAACGTAAGACTATACAAGAGACCGTGCACATCTGAGAGCTTTACCCCTAGCCCCTGCCCGGGACTGCCACTGTCTCTGCCCTGTCAGCAGAAAAGAGCTAGACCTGGAACACATGGCAAACATCCAAACCCCCTTGCAAATACAACCTGCCACAGGCTGATGGCAATATCCGAGCAAAATTATCTACACAAGTCCTTGTGTTTCTCCCAGTTTTACATACTAACAAAATTAGCATCATCCAGAAAAACTCCAGGAAATCTGACTCATTGTTTTACACTAAATGTAAAACTTAGGCATCTTTCAAGGTCCCATCAAATGATCTTCTTCACCAAATTCGCCCGATTGTTCTGAAAGCATTTACTGTTGTAACCGTACACAGTGCAGTGATTTTTTTCGGTCAGACCTGAACCATTACAGAAATCAGAGAAATTGCTACATTATCTACAATAACAGTCAAAACTTGACGCTGCATACTCTATGTTTCCCAGCTACACAACACACAGCAAACCTAGATGAAAACGAAGTGGTTTAATAAAGCTATATAGCACGTCTACCCAGGCATTCTTGCACCCCTCCACACTTGGAGGGGTACCTTGTTCAAATCCCTCCCCGCTGGGGACACCGGTCAGGAACCCACGTTTCCCAGTCGCCCCAGGCTCCCCAAAACATCACCACCGCTTTGCGCTGCGGGACTCGCGGTGGGGATCGACGACCTGAGCTGCGCGGCACAAACCCGCCTCCCAGGCCGGCCTGGATAAACGCGGAGCAGCTCTCGGGACCATAACCA
>NW_009623058.1:0-21300 GCF_000690535.1 Cariama cristata
TATTTTCTTCTTTTCTGTCCTATTAAACTATCTTAACCCATGAGTTTTACTTTTTTTTCAGTTCTCTCCCCCATCTCACCAAGTTGGGGTGATGGAGTGAGTGAGTGGGTGTGTGGTGCCTAGTTGCTGGCTGGGGTTAAACCACGCCAATATTGTTAGTTTAAATTTATAGTCGTCTTTGGTAAAAACTTTTAAAGAAATATCTACGGTATTCCCTATGTTAGAATGAGAAAGCTTCTGAGAATCATACATTGATTCTTCAATAATACCTCAGCAGTACTTTGCTGGCGTAGCACACTATTAATATCTTCAGGAACACTGACATAAAGCCTAAGTCATAAAGAATAAAAACTCATTTTTTCCCCAAAGACTTCAGGGTAAGTACTGCAATGCAGTGGTCTCCTTGACTTTGTGGTATAAATTATACTTAACTACTGTATTTTTTTTCCTCAGTTTGAAATTGGGCACCTCTCAATTCTTCTTAAGAATGTATTACTTGGGAAAAAGAAGATACATACTTGTAAAGCTGTGATTTTGAGATTCAAACACTGCTCATCACCTGTTTCCATCTCTTCCATGTATAAATATATTAAGGTTATTAGCTAATTGAAGTGCACAGGAATATCAAGCTATTAGCACAAACATCAAACACTTACAAATGTTGAAACCCTTCTGTCTTTCCCAACAGGGTCTTTTTTTTCCCTAATTTGAAAAAGAGGAGTCAGACCTTTAGTGGAAATAAGTAAGTAAATAAGTGGTAAGATGATTAGGATGCATACAGATTCTTTTCCAGAAAAAAATTGTACATACTTGCAAAACTGCTCTAAATACTTGCATGATAGAGAAATACCAAACAGAGCTACAAGGCAGAAAATCATAGATTGTTCCATTAAAGAAATCATAACCCAGGCCAAGAACAAAAACATCCACTCAAATCAAATATTTGATAGAGGGCTTTATGAAGACAAATAATTACCCATACTCAGATGAAGAGTTTTACTAGTCATTGGCTTAAAGCCACCTACTTTTAAAGTTGTTTGTAACTTTAAAAGTTACAGTATAGGTCAAATGATGACTCCCCATTTTCCAGTGCATTAGACTACATACTTCATTTTTAAGGCTATTCAAAAACCTACCCTATTCTACCTCTTGAAGCTTCCAGTTGCACCATTGCTCTGACAGTGGTACCAACTTTCATTTTCTGCTATTTCAGTTTTCTTTGGAGTATTTGTTTTTTTTTCTCCTATGCATAGGGACGCTTCATCAAAGCACAGAAGTCATCTAAAGTTGCATGTCATAATGCCTACAAAACCCTTGATAAGTTGAGTTTGTTGTACTTAACACATTGTTGCCTGTTACTGCATTGGTGATGTGTATATAAGTGAACCATCTATATTTTGACATTGAACAAATAATCATTAAAATTGTTCTTGGGACTGCTGGAACTTTGTTAGTTCTGAATTACCTTACCTTCACAATAAGAGTCTGTTCTCCATTAAAGTAGGTAGGAGCAACAGCAGCACAGGTCAGTGGTAAGCCATGATGGTAAATCCATCCAAAGTTAAATTTTGCCTCTGAATTTCCCACACTTTTTCACAGTCCAGACATTTTCTAGAGATAAGGTAATAAACATAGCTTTATTTTCAAAAGGGTGTTGGGTTAGAAAATAGTACTGTTTCTAACAGTATTAGGGCAATATTCTGATATTGTTTAGGAGTCATAGATAGCTTTGTTCTATGACATTGTTACAGGAAACTAAGCAGATTGTACATAACTGAGTAGACACACTATGCTGTACAAGATCTTTGCTCCATCAGCCATGTACTTCAATACTTTGCACAAATTTGGGAAAGATAAGGGAGTGAATTTCCTCTCCTTTATTTATGCAGAAGACAGAACCATTAAAATACCCCTCTACTGTTTATTCAAGTGAATTGAGTACCGAAGCATACTGAAGGTTAAATTTATTAGATTGACTTTCACTTCAAGCCAACTTAAAAAAGGTAAAATGCTGTTAGGATGCTGTGTCTAGCACATTTTTGTATGGATCTTTGTGCATTTTTCATATTACCTCAGTGAAATAATGCTCTATTCCCATTATTGGACTTCAAGATCAACATATTTACTGTCTACAGGCTTGGTAAACCTTCCTGCATTGGCTTCTATATGAAGCATACCTTCAAGGTTTCTATCAAGACCATCATGACTATCCATTTTTAGAATGGCGACTCATATTCTGGAGTATTACTTGAAAGCATGTCACCATTTAAGGCTGGGCTGACACTTAAAGCGGGTGGCAGATGCTCTCTGTTAACCCTGTCCTTTCCCAGAAAGGGGAGGGGAGGAGAAAAGGGAGAGAGACTTACGGATTGGAAACTTAAACCAAACTTTAATAAAACAATAACAGTTAAAAGAGTATAAATAATATTAAAATTATAGTAGTAATAATAGAAGTAGAAATATACCAAACCAATATTGCCCTTCCCGATGATGACCGTGGGACCGTGTACCATGCCGCGTCAGCTCTCAGTGCTCACAGGGCAGGGCAAACACCGGGACATCCCAGAACTCAGCTCAACAGCAGGCGGGAAACTGGACTGAGGGTTGCACGGTCAGGGTCAGAGGGAGGGGAGCAAACAGTGTCCCATCAGGATGCCGGCCATGAGAGAAAGAGAGGGCTGACCCCCATGATCCTCGAGCGTTATACCAAGTATTCCTGTGGGTGGGATGCAATACTGCGTTGGTCAGGCCTGGGTCACCGGTCCCCTCTGCAGCTTCCCGGGGGTGAGAACGCCTTCCCCCCACGAGGAGCCCAGCAGAGCCCAGGAGAGCCCGCAGGGAACAAGCACCCACCCACCCATGGGCTTTTCTGCACAAGAATCCCGCTCCTGCCCCAGCAATAACTAGACATTAACCGCCATCAACTCTGAAAGCAGGTACTGCCTGAAACCTGTAGTCAGCTTGCGACAGTGCAGTTACAAAGAAAGCTTAACTGAAGGAAAAGAAAATCTACTGAAAGCAGAAATAGTTCTGTTTCAGCCAAACCAGGACAAAGCATCAGGTATATATAGCTCATATATCACAAGGGATTTTAGGTTGACAGTTTCTAAATTGTTTTGATCAGAAAGGGGATATCTTTTCACTCCAAATGGCAGGTGTACAACCGGTATTTGCAAAAAAAAAAAAAAAAAAAAAAAGGGGTTGGGGTGAGGGTTTTTACAGAGTCATTTGATAAAAATTTACTAATGGATGGTCTGGAATAAATTGTTGAAAAAGTAGAAATTGAAAGATTTATTAAAGAATTAAAAAGCCTCCAGGGCTTGAGTGCAAGAGTAAAATGTTATTACTTCAACTGTTATTACTTCAAACCTTAACTCTACTCCTGTTTAAGTCCATTGATGAAAGAAAATGGAATCATTCTGCACTAAGAATTGTTAATATTTGATACCAGTTCAAACAAAAAGGTGGCTTGTGTTGTGAGGAGAGAAAAGAGAAGTGTGAATGCCATACAATTGGAAATTATAATTCAAAGAGGTGTAGACCTCTTTACCAGTACCTACGCCATTCACCAATCAAGACTACATTTTGCAGTTTTTGCACATATGAAAGGCAAAAAAGATTCCTCTTTCCTCAAAGGACAAGGAGAAAATACTTACAATAAGTAGAAAATGTATACAATCAGAGCCAGTGTGGTGATAACAGACTTTGAAGCCTTTACTAAGGGGCACTTTAAATTTTCTGCTTGTAAGTCAAGGCTTTTGGCCTTAGATAAATCAAAAGGAGATATCAAAAAAAGAAGAATGAAAGGAAATGGTCATCGCTAGTGATTTAATAACTAGTCACCCCTGACAATCAGACTGACAGGGCATAACATCCAATTGAAGTTTTGTCTCTCAGAAACAAGGTGATAAAATTAGCTTCATGTGCTTGCCAAATTTATTATAGTGTTGTTAAATATGAGGTTAGACGACAAAAGATTCTTCTCTGGTACTGAGCTCAGATCACATCGGTGTTTTTTCCTGCATATGCAGTGATACACTTCTCAGTTTAAACATCTGAACCTTAGAAAGTATTTCCTCTGATTAACAGATCATCTGTAAGTGGGTTTTAATCTCTTAAATATACACATTTGATGACGATTCTTTTCAGTCTAATAATTTTTAAAAACTCTAATTACACTGTATTTTTATTCACTTGGTGTATTTTCAGGCTATTATTTTTCTGTTGAGATCTTTAAAAAAATAGCTCTTCAAAGTACCTAGTTACTTTGGGGCAGAGTTCTTCTCTTGATTTACGACTCATGTTTGGGTCAGCATATGGCAAGCATATGCTTGATGCTAGATCCAAAACAACTTGAGACATGAAAAAGTTTAGCTGAATATATCCAGACATTCTTTAGAAATGCTGTTTCAAGACCAGGTTACTTCTTGTCTGGGTGTGCAGTATTGCAGAAATACCCTGTCATTACTGCTACCAAATAGATTTTAACATCTTTCACCAAAGGCCTGCCTTTTTTTCCCCAAAAGAAGTGCTAACTAATTTAGTATAATTTTTGAATCCATGTTAATAACAGAAACTGGGATAAAATTGCTGCATTACAATATGGTGGATCCCTGTCAGGTTTTTCAAGAAAGGCTATAATAAGCTTTAGGATGGGGAGAGGCAAGTTTCAAAAGATAATTTGGTCTGAATTTGGTAGATTAGGGGCTAAATGGTTTTAAAATTGATCCCAGAGGCACTGTTATTGGAGTATTCTGGCACACTCAAATGCTTAACAGCCTTTTTATTATTATTTTATAGTAAAAATGTTTGGATATTTTATCTGCTGCTGCACTAGGATGGCCTTTCAGGTAGCTAGGGAAAATTATTAAGTTGACCTTACAACATCATTTACTGTATATATGTATGTGTGTGTGTAAAAAAAGTATTTGCTTGTGTATTGAAAACTGTGTTTCTTTGAAATATTTCTGTGCTACTCTGTTTCATGTTTTTAATAAATATGCTTAGTAGCAGAGTGATAAGAATCATTATAAAATAGTAGAAGTAATTCTGAAATCTGGCAATATGTAATGAAGTCTACAGCTTCAGCTTCGGGACTGTATACATTACTTATTAGTAATAAACAATAAGAAAATCTATTAGTAAGAAGGGAAAAGAAAGCATTAAGGTATTGGTATGTTATATTGATTATCCACCTAGTACTAGTTATCTATGCATTAGATGCCTTCACTTTTATAAAAATATCCCAGTGGGTAAGTTTCTACTGTGAAGAACCTTTACCCTAAGAATGTTGGTCCACAAAAAGTGCTCCATAAATAATTGGATTTGTAAATTCTCTGAACTACTGGTTGAACAAAATATTCATGAAATCACTGATTTCCTTTTGACCACTTTAAAACGCTGTCAAGGAACATGAATTTCACAACAAGTCTCAGAGTTTACTGTGTGGAGCCAAAAGAATGACAAGAAATCACGTCATCATGAAAATGGATTGGCTTCTTCTAACTGTAGGTGAAAAGGTCATTCTTACAGGGAAGATTTTCAGACACTGATTTTTTCAATGAAGATCACCTTCTGAGTTCTACTTCAGCTGAACATAAAGCTGGTCTGACTTTAAAGTTAACCCTGCTCTGAGTACTTCAAGGAGCAAGTGTTCTTCTGTGATTTTATAACATGTGTGTGTTATATTCAACTTTACTTTTTTTTTTTTTTTTTCATTTTTTATTATAAGTCTACTGGTCCCTGTACACTTTGGTAACTGTACATTTGTTTCCTGTGTCAGATTTACATACGAATGGCACATCTTTCTTTTGAAGACCCTTTTTGCATCACCAGTGCAACAATTACGCTAATCAAAACTGCACCTGTACAAGCTCTTTAATATTTCCCCAAGTGCAGAAACAGGATTCAGCCTGCTTATGAAGGATACAGTTCAATGTTACCCTGATGTCATTATCTAAGAGGATAAAGGCTTAAAAATTTCTACCTTCCTTCTTGTTTCTCAAAATCAGTTTCTGGCAAAGAGTAAAGCATATGGGAGTCTGTCTGTCCATCCTGGATGTTCAATAGATATTTGCTGCCATATTGGCTGGCTAGCTTTTTTATGAGGTACTAGAAGTCTAAATCGTTATGCCTTGAACTAGATAATCAGACTCTTTAACTCAGACTTGTAACAGACTTGTGTGTAGTAGTATCAGATACAAAAAAAGGACATACAAACAGCTCAAACATAGTAATTACATTCAATACATGAGTGATACCATTAATTCACAATAAATTTATTTGTCCTTAGGGGTTTGTGAGCTTGAATGCCTTGTTTTAAATGCAACAGTTAATAGAATGTAGTCTTCTTTCGTTAAAGTAGCAAACAAATGTAAAATTTTTTCCATACTACCACATTTTAAATGGGCAAAAGAGATGCTTATGTAGGAATGTAACTAGCTCAGTGGATTTACAAACCTAGAGCTAATACTACTTTTAGTGCATATTAACCAGAAATCTTCTTATACCGTCTCCCACTGCACATCCTAGTAAAAAGCTGATTTCTTTATTACCTCTCAGCAAAAATTTAAACAATGGCACAGAGTTTCACAAAACTCAGCACCTTTGCAGAGATTAAATTTGCTATTTGAAATTTAAAGCAAACAACTTTAAAGCCTCTGACATATTGCAACTTAAATAAATAAATAATTTTTGTAAAGTTTCAGTAGAAAGAAGCTCAGAGTAAAAATATCTTTTTAATAGTTCCGCCAGAAGACAAGAATCTAAAACAAATTCCTCTCTAAGGAATAGAAAGAACGACTTAATGATAAGTCTGATTAGCTGAACTCTAAGTGGCCAGGTAGAATAGATTTGGTTTCATCCCCAGAAGTCGTGTTTAGATGAAGGAGGAGACATCAAAGATTATGTATGTGTCAAAATAGAGAATAATGCTGTACAAATTTAGTGGATGACAACATTGTATACATCAATATTTTTTTTTCCCAAGTGAGTGGTCAATGATTAAATTGGTTAATCTAATTATTCTAAGAGTCATGGGTGATTCAAATGGAAAGGAATTGTCTCTGCTACTCTGCCTGTGGTGTAGATGAGGGAAACAGACCTGCTGTATCTTTCCCTTAACAGATGAGTAAGTGTGAAGCTTATATCTAAACTATTATCAGAATACCTGAGAAAATAGAGAAGCGGAGAAAGAAAGAAAACAGAGAAGTTCAGGTAGGCAGTTGTTTGGTCTTGTTTTGTTCACTACATCATGAAAACCTGTGCTTTATGATCCAATTAGCCATGCTGTGCTTTTTGGTTAAAATTGCTCCTCTGCTCTCTACTGAGATCTCACACTTTTCTGCCTGAGAACTGCGATCTTGAAACATCCTCACTTTTACAAGTCAACAAAATTACATTTCCCATTATTTTAGTTAAACTGTTGATAAAACTTCCACTGATCAATCTCTGGTCTTGATAGTATGATGCTTTGCAATGTGGTCTTACAGAAGTGCCCTGGAAAAGAGATAACTTTGAAAGTAAGAAAATTTATATAAACTATGTTATTATTATTTATTATTATTATTTCACTGTATGATTTTCTCAGAGTTAATCATTGTATTAAGATTGTTTTTTGCTGTATACAAGGCTTGTCTCCTGAATGGTTTCCTATTATTATCCTACTTCTGCCTTGTTATTTAAGAGAATACGTACATCTTTTTTTCAGTCTGAATAGAGAATGTTGCTGAGCAAACTATGCTATCTCACTATGGCAAAATTAGTTTTGCTTACTTGCATACATTTGTTGCTTTACTAAAGTACTTTAAATCTTCAAATTTTTTAAAAAGTCCAGATTTGTAGTGACCTTGGGAGTTGGATGTTAGGTACAAGTGTTGGTGTTATGGACGGATAATACCACCTGTCACCACCACCTCCAAACTGAGAACTTGTTTGTTGTAGAAAATTCATTTGTTGTAGGCATGGGAAGTGGCCACAAAAACCAAACAGCACACTCAAATTCTGGCTTCCACAGCAGTCTGTATGCAGCAGCAAGCAGACTAGCAGGGATTTAAGAAGTCAGCATCTGGCCTGTCCTGATTGAAGTTCTTTTAAGTGGTCAATGAAGAGTGGCCAAATGCAACTATAAAGTTTGCATGCAACAGGATAATACATTTTTAAAATGTTCTGAAGCAATAGGATATATTATTCATGAAAAACACAGAATCTTTATCAATTCCAGTTTCCTAGAGAAAGAGAGTTCCCATATTGTGGTGATGGTGTCTTGTTTTGTTTTCCTTGTGGTTTCCAATCAATATGCAAATTAAAAAATGTGAAATGTTGCTATAAGTCCATTGTGATACTGGTAAGTGAATTTGTCAATAAGAATGGAAATGGTCCACTCTCAATTTCTGCAAATCCACAGATCTGAGTTCCTTAGATATAAGGGATAGTAAAACCAAAGAGAGCTGGTCAGAAATATATACTTTTGATGGAGAAGCTGTTTCTTTAACAGTCATAACTTTTATTCAAATGTATATATCAAAATGAAAGTTAGTGGGGCGACTATATTTCTTTCCTTTCATTAATGTCAGCAGTGATAGGAAAATTATTTTTTTATTTTCCTCCTCACCAGTAAGACTGCATTGAGACAACTTTTAGCAGGACACTTTTTGAAAACAATCTCAGCCTCTATCATTAGTCACAATCATCATCAGTAATCCTGTGATGTCCCAGCACACTAAAATATCAAAAGCCTTTTTTTCCATGGTGCTACTAATTTAAACTGACTTGCCAGATGGTATGATTTGGGATGAAGAATAAATGGAGGAAAAGAAAATTGTTTCTTTTCTGTGATGGGAGTTAGAAGTCCCAAAGAGTAAAACACAGGGAAAGCCAAGGACCAGATAAGAAGGGACAAAATGCCAAAAGGAAAGAGAAAAAGGCTACTTGAATAAAATATTCTGTGTAGAAACTAAAAGAAGTATAATAATATTTAGAGACAGACCAGGTAGATTACTCCCTTATTCGGAATATCTGTCTTGGATGGGGGTATATAAAGATAAAATGACCAATGGCTCCCTGTTGTGATGTGCTCTCATGGCAGAAAATACTTGAAGGGAAAATAACAGATGAAGAAGGTTGTTTTGGTTTCGGTTTTGAGGTTTTGGTTGTTGTGTTTGTTGATGCTTTTTCAGTGTTTTTTGTTTTAATTATTGACATATGAATTCCTGCCAGCACTGTATGGGCAGGACTTTCCGCGGTTATTTTTATTCCATTTTATAATTTTAAAAAATCATATTTATTCACAATTCAATTTACTTTTATAATAAACTAGTATTTAATTAAAATATAGATTTGTTATATGCTTGTTCACAGACTAGTCAAAGCTTCAATGTGTTTTGCTTTGCAAAATATTATTGTACAGTGTATATTGAGTTTAAGCTGAATGAACTATTCCTTTTTAAATAATATATTCTGTCCCTAAATATTAACATTTATTAAATTGAGAGTTTATTTCTTCCTTATTAGGTAATTTTTTTCCAATACCTTCTTATTTGATTTGTCGTTCCTATCTTCCATTCTTGGAAGCCTGATTCAAAACCCATGAAATTTACTGGAGTTTTAGTTGTGAGAAATATATGCAAAAAACTATTTTCCTACTCTGTTCCAGTTATGTACTCCTCATGCTTATTTTCTCTTTAGGTTTGAATATTTAACAGAATTTCTGTCTATTTGTTATGCTGCTTTTTCTGGCATTTCTTATTTCCTTTCCTGGCTTCTGTTCAGACTCCAAATCCCCAACCATTCAACACCTTCTCCCCAAATAATTACATTTATAAGGGTCTAGAACTCCTGCATGCTAAATTACATTTTACTCAGGCTGTCCTTCTGGAAGAAGGAGAGGAGGAAGAAAAAAACTTTTAGTGTCTCTCTTGAAAATCGATTTGAAAAATAAAACATGTGCTGCCAATAGCTGTTTTGCACTTTCAGAACTGTATGCATACTCAGGCAGCTATGTGATATAAACATCAGAGTCATTCTCTCCTGCATCTATTCCTATACTACTGTTCCTAAAAATATTCTTACATTTGCCATTATTTCTTCTGGTGCTATGAAGGGGGCTGGATCAGGAACATTAATCAGCTTCCCAGATACTTGAAGCCATTATTTTAGTCCTATGATTCTTATGTCATTCCTCTTCCATAACAGTAATTTTACGCTAGCTATTCCTGACCAGTGAGTGAAGCCAAAACCTGCTACTGTTTGTTATGGCTCCATTCACTGTTGTCCAAGGTTGCTAACTGAGCCAGCATGTGTTTTGGCCAATGCTGGTGGTTATATTGCTCTGTTGGATTTCACAGCTTCCAGAAAAATAGTTCTCCATAAACTGTGGAGTCAATTCACTTTCATGGTTAAGCGTCACCTATTGGTCATAAATGATTGTGGTTTTTTTTTTTTAAATCTTACACACATAAGAGGGAATGGAGGTAAGAGATGGTGCAAAGAAAATTGTAGCAGAGAGAAATTAAAGAAAAATTTCATCATCATTTGTCCTTACAGTACTTTAAGCCTTTTGTGTTTAGATTTCATTATACTTCTGGTAGATTAGAGTGAACAATGGCCACTGTGGTTCTTCAGTAGTGCTCATGTGAAATCCTCTGTGTCTTTTGATACCAGAATATAAGACTGGCATCCTTTTTCTTGTCAATGCATGGCGTTTCCAGCATGGGTTTGGGCAGTGGTAAAGGGGGTTCTTGCATGCCTTCCCTCTTCCCCGTCTTCTCCAATAGGATTTGCAGGTTGAAGAGAGTGCAAAATTGGGGAGTTTGCTTCCAGTAGGACTGATGAACCCTGCCTGCAGGCAAACACTTCCTGGATGCAGCACAAAATGCTGCTGTACCTCTTCTGTCCAGGAAATCAATATTCATGGTTCTTGGTTTCCAAGGGCTGGATAAAATAAATGGAATAATCCTAGTGGGAATGTCCATCTAATTATAGGATTTGTTTGTCCCCACATTATAAAAACTATTTCTTGCTTCCTTGAGAACTATTGTCAAACTGTATGAGCTCGTTTAACTGATTTGCCTTTTCCAGCAAAAGGAAAGTCTTTATTCGTTGCCTATGTTTCTGTGATCCACATATTACAAAGGTAGGCATTAGAATTCAGTGCCTAATAGGGTTTTTTGTTCTTCTGTATTTGTTCTATTTTGTTCTTTGTATATGTGAGATCACATCTCACATTTAGTTCTTTTTTGCAAGCCTGGAAGAGTATGGTAGCTTTAAGAGACAAGAAGGTGAAAACTTTGCAAAACACAGAGCTCAAAATAATACAATTAAACAGCAGTGATTGCTGGCTGCTGTCAATGAAAAATTGACATTTTTATTAGAACTACTTTTAGTTAATAACACAACTACATTTCAGTTACTATCTTTTAATGGGAGGCAGTCAGTCTTTTGTCATCAGTAGTTCCTAGCATTTAATTGTTGGATAAGATTTCTGTAATGGATTAGTGTCTCTTAAAAGTTGGTGGTTTGGTGTTTGTTTTTTTTTTTTTTTCTGATATACTTACAGTTCTGTAAAATGACACTTGGCTACATCAGGGCCTAAAGGAAAACCATTATGACACAATTTAATGGAAGCACATATCTTCCAAGAGAGATGAAAGTTCTTAATCCCTAAAGAATGATGTTATGCCAAAATCCTTGAGTTAAAGCCTCAGAAGTTTCTTGTCCAAAGATGCATAAGAGGCCAATAGCAGCATGAAGAATGAAGTCTGAAGGCAAATCCCTAGCTTCTACTCTACCTTTCCCTTAGAGACCAGTTGATATAACAACAACTAAGTCCATATCCACAAATGATAACGGGGAGCATCGTCACTGAATATTGCTTGTTCTGCAGAATGTTTGCTTATAAATGTCTGTGTGATATGATGCTTACTAGGGACCATGCTGTCTTTTTGGCATATTCTTTGTGTAAAGTAAACAAACACTTGCATCCTCAGTAAGATCAGTCCAACAAGGGAAGAGTGATGTGACAATTTGCAGTGCTTTATTGATCATACAAAAAGTGACTGTGATTTTGTCCTTTGCATAGGTTCACAGGAGAGAAAAATCTTGCTCTGAGCCTCTTGAATCTCTCAGTAATACAGTGCTGTCAGATCAAAAAGTTAGTTCTTAGACCTGCAAACTTTTTGCTACCAACATTGCATAATAAAAGGATGTATCTGAGGAAACATGGCTAAAATGTCTAGATAGCTTTGTATGTACTTGCAGTGTTACAGCAACTTCCCCCTCTTATCATACAGCTCTTTACACATTTAATTAAAATACTCTATCACTATTTTGACCTAAATCATAGCTTGTGATATAGCCCTTACCTTACAAAACATAACATCTCATTTGTCAATCAGTAATAACTAAAGGCATCTTCTGCAAATTTCATTGCAGAAAATACAGTGAACTGCATACCACTCCTATCTGCAGATTACCCTTTCAACCAAATACTTTCCAGAATCAAAGTCATAAGGACAGGTCTTCTGTTCCAAATCCTTAATTCTGATAAAGGTTTTATATCTGTGACCTTACGTTCAAATGGAGGGGTGGAGGGTGAGAACACAAAATGGGCAAAAACTACCTAGCAGTCCTCTAACAAATAAATATGGAGCCAAGTCTTTGTTAGCAAAATTTAAAAGCAGATTACATAGGTAATGTTGGTTAATGACAAAGGTTTATAACAGAGAAAGGAAGCTAACTTCTTGCAGTTATGTTTTAGTGCTTGTATTGGGTTTGTGTGGCAAGATTTTGGTAGTGGAGGGGCTACAGGGATGGCTTCTGTGAGAAGCTACTAGAAGCTTCCCTCTATCTGATAGAGCCAATGCCAGCTAGCTCTAAGACAGAGCGGCCCCTGGCCAAGGATGAGACAATCAGCAACGGTGGTACCACCTCTGGGGTAACAGAGTTAAGAGGAGGAAAAAATCCTGTGCAATGGCAACTTCAGCCAGAGAAAGGAGTGTGAATATGTGAGAGAAACAACTCTGCAGACACCAAGGTCAGTGAAGAGGAAGAGAAGGAGATGCTCCAGGCGCCAGAGCAGAGGTTCCCTGTCAGCCTGTGGCGCAGCCAATGATGAGGCTGGCTGTCCCCCGGCAGTCCATGGAGGCCCATGCTGGAGCAGATCCCCACCTGCAGCTGGAGGGCCCCACGTCAGAGCAGGGGGATGCCCGAAGGAGGCTGGAACCCTGTGGGAATCTTGTGCTGGAGCAGGCTCCTGGCAGGACCTGTGGCCCCGTGGAGATAGGAGCCCAGGCTGGAGTAGGTTTTGGAGTAGGTGTACTGGCCAGGCTTGTGACCCCGTGGGAGACTCAGGCTGGAGCAGTCTGTGCCTGAAGGGCTGCACCCCGGGGAAGGGACCCACGGTGGAGCAGTTCAGGGAGGACTGTCCTTCATGAGAGGGACCCCACACTAGAGCAGGGGGACAATGTGAGAAGTCATCCCCCTGAGGAGGAAGGAGCGGCAGAAACAGCGTGTGATGAACTGACCACAACCTCCGTTCCCCATGCCCCTCTGCCACTGTGAGGGGAGAAGGTAGAGAAAATTGAGAGTGAAATTAAGCCTGGGAAGAAAGTTCAGGGAGGACTGTCCTTCATGAGAGGGACCCCACACTAGAGCAGGGGGACAATGTGAGAAGTCATCCCCCTGAGGAGGAAGGAGCGGCAGAAACAGCGTGTGATGAACTGACCACAACCTCCGTTCCCCATGCCCCTCTGCCACTGTGAGGGGAGAAGGTAGAGAAAATTGAGAGTGAAATTAAGCCTGGGAAGAAGGGGGCGATGGGGGGAAGATGCTTTAAGATTTAGTTTTTATTTCTCATGATCCTACTCTGATTTGATTGATAATAAATTAATTAATTTTCTCCAAGTCAAGTCTGTTTTGCCCATGACAGTAACTGGTGAGAGATCTCTCCCTGTCCTTATCTCGATCCGTGAGCCTTTATCCGCTGTCCAGGTCAGGAGGGGGAGTGATAGAGCAGCTTCGGTGGGCATCTGGCATCCAGCCAGGCTCAGCCCACCATAGTGCCTCAGTCTGACCCTGATTCTTTCCTTTGGAGTCAGTAAAATCCTTGGATGTAACAGGCTGAGCACAAGCAGAAGCTTTCTGTAATATGAAATCTCTTTACCAGGGAACCCTTGGTAGACTTTTGAAACCTGCACTTTTTTAATGTTTACAGAAGGGTTTTTTTTATTTGAAACTAAAGACTGGTTTATTTAGATCTCATTTATGCCTACCCATACATTCTGGAATCAATAAAAAGCATGACATCTGAAGCTACATTAAACTCTCAATATTTGGTGCAAATAAACATCTCAAAGAAAAAAAACTAACATATTTGGAATAGAATGATTATTCAGCATAATCTAGGCATGTGTTTAAGTTATCACCCCTCAGTTAGACTTCTTGCGTGTTGTATTTAAGTATTGAACCAGGGCCCAAAATTATAAAACTGTTTTTACTCTATGTAATACTGGTAATTACATGGAAACTTTGGTGCATCTGTTACTAACCACTCCCAGAAAGGTAGTACAGCTGTTCCTCTTAGTGTGAACCTTTTTCAGAGGGCTACATGGCAGAAATTAGACTAAAGATTATCCACTCACAAAGTTATGCCACTGAAGTGACTACATTATGGAGTAAACTATTAGGGGAAAAACAGGTGCTGAAAAGTTTTGATATGTTGCATTTTATCATGTGGCCAAAAAGATTTTTAAAAAATGTAATGTTCTAGAACTACAGTGAATTTTTTCTTTGCATAAAGTACTTCAGATTAATTGATGTCAGGTTCCTTCTACCAAATGCCAAAGCTGAAACTCTTTAAATAGATTTTATAGACTTTAACAAGCCCTGCAGGCCTCCCAGCTCAGTCAATAAGGATAGGATCTATGATGATATATAGTGAGTTACAGAGCCTAGGCTAGGAGAATTATATTTTGAAATCAGATCTAGCCAGAAGATTTCTACAATTGATTATTATTTAACTTTGTTATCTTCCTATATATAAAAAAAGGTGCCTTACTGGATACACTTAGGAGTTAATATCACCTTCAAAAGTACACTTTTAAAGGCAGTTTGAGTGTTTTGTGGAAGATGAAGGGTTTTCCCTGTCAAAATATTTCTGAAACATTCAGCATTGAAGAGATAGAAAATTTATTCCGGTGGAATATAGGGAATGCTATTTAATGCCTTTGTGTATTACTGTAATCTGCATGGTGTTGGTAAAAGTGATAGAGTGGGAAAGAGAAATACCAGCTGTGTACTGGCCAATTTGTGAATGGAAACAGAACTAGGAGTGGAATGGAGCATCAGTGCTCATCTACTTGCTGCAGAATTTGATCCAACAGTCACAGAGAGTCTAGGTTGCTATTGTATCTCTCTGTATGGCAGGCTTACATCTGGGAAGAAAATTTCAAGTTGTCAGTGGTTTTGTGGTTCACTTGTACAGCCCAAAACAATGCATCTCTGCTCAGCTACTGTAGGTTTTGTACTATGTGTAACGAAGATCTTTCATTGAATATAACAGAAATACTAGATACTTCAAATACAAAGTAGCTATGGAACTTGTGTTCTGCCTTTTGAATAGCAAAACCTGTTTTGTTTTGTTTGCTTTAATTCATATAAATTGAGCAACTTCCTACTGAGAAGAACACACATTCTGAAGCACCTTCCTTAAAATCAGGTTTTTAAAAGAAAATAAAATGTTCTTTTAAGAATATTCATTCTTGTTGGCATTGTTCTTCATGCAAAATGAATTCTCCTGATCTCTTCTAATTTGATATTGGGAAGATATGAAGATTCGAATCATTTGTACAAGCAATACTGCAACTCTAGATGTGTTCTTACCCTGAAAATTGTTGAGAGAAAATGTGTAACTTCGGCCTTGCCAAAAAGCCCACTGAAGTCAGCAGAAATTTTTCTGCCTTTTCAGATTCAAGGTTTTTTGTGCCAAACTGAATCCAAGTGAAACATCATGCTTAGTATTTTCAGAAAATTTGCTTGACAGAGGTTGACAATGTACCTGTATTATAGATGCACAGTATGCTGGGCCCATGTGAAAATAATGTTGATGTAATATATTCTATAAAGAAGTATAAAGAGAAAGTGGAAACATGATCTGGGCAATGATCAAAATGACATTTTTTTCATCTTCTACAATACTTTATCCATGCGTGTACCAAGATTTCCTCTTGATATATATTTGCCATAAAGTAGTTTTGTACTAGGGAACAGTATGGACTTGGTGAAGTGAATAAACCGGGGGGGAGAAATGAAATGGAGAGGTACATTGTAGGAAAAAAGAAAACAAACAAACAGTTAGAGACCTTGTGCATTATTAAACAATTGTTTGTGCAGTTAAAATTTAAAAAAAAAAAAAAAAGGAAGAGTTTCAACCTGTAAAGGTTTTTATACACAAATCCAGTTTGGACTCACTTGTAATAAAGGGAACTGCATTTTCTCTTGGTATATCAAAAAGGATATCTTTTTTTGATGAATAACTGTGCAGTTCTAAACGCATTTGGTTGCTTTAAGGAAGTGAGTGGGAGAGAGGTATTAAAAAATACCAAAGCACAATGAACACACAAAAGGAAGATTAATTATTTCCTCTCTGAAAGTATTTTTGTGTATATAGTTAAATGAACAAAATGGACCTCTGTACTTAATTTTGCTATCTTCAGGTGCTCTGTACTTGCATTTTACTTGGGCAGTTGACAAGCATTCGTTGGAAATAATGCTACTTCTTTCAAGAGACTTTTTTTTTTTTTTTTTTAAATACAGAACCAGGTAATATAAATCTCTTCTTTGTTGAGAAAATTCTGTCCTAATATGTTCATGTCCACAATTCTTTTCTCCTAAAGAGCTTTCTGTTCTTCTAGAGAAGACAGTAGAACTCTGCAACATCACTGGCAATATGATTTAAGGGCATACATTGTGATAACTATTTAATTAAAAAACATAATTGTACATCCAACGTTATTAACACAAGACTAATGTTTCCCCAATTTCTCTAGACAGATAAAAAATATTTACCATTTATTTTATATAGACCATGGATCAAGTATGATTTCACCATATAAAAAAAAAAAAAGATATTATTTAAAATGTTTTTTCTCTCAGATACATTTTACACAAACAGTTCTTAGGGAGTTATCAGTTCCTCAGAGAACTAGGTAGGACCTAGGTAGGATTATGACAATTACTGATTCTTATGGTGATGGGAATTTACAAAATTCTTATTGTCTAAATAAATTCTGAAAGCAGATATCTGACAATATGGTGTCTCAAACCACCATTTTAGATTTAACTACATCCGTCATGTTTCTCTTTTTTTCTTTTTTTTTTTTTTTTTTTTTAAACTAATTATAAGATACTGTTATTTGGAAACTGTACAGGTTATGGTCTGTTATTATTTACTTTAGCTAAAATGTTGGCTTTGCTACTTTAGTCAGAAAACAGGGAACAAACGAAAACAAAACACACAAAAAAAACCAAACAAAAACTCACCAGAACATAAAAATCCATACATTAACATTCTCAAAGATTTTAATATGTGGTCACAGATTTATCTTCATACAAGATAAATATATGAGAAGATAAGGCCCTTCCTAGTCCTAGCAAGGCAAGAATGAAGCTGTTAGTAAAGCATGAGTTAAATTACCACTGCATTTAAATGTCTTTTCTCTCAATCTTTTGGTGTGCAAAGAGGACAGAGCTAGTGCTGTTTTGTTTGATGCTGTTTTGTACTCCTCTACTGATAAGCACAGTTTGACTGAGTGAAAACATAGAACAGGTTGTACCTAACGAAACTGCTCAAATTCTTCAGAGGTATTACTACCATTATAGAAGGGGTAGATACAGTGGATGTGATATACTTAAATTTCCAAGAAACATTTTATGAAGTATTTTTTATTCATCTGATATTTCTGGCTTAGTTGGAAGGCTGTTGAATATCAATGTTAAACAACATGCTGGAGATAACCAAAACTACCATATTAGTCGAGCGCTCACTGACTTAATTGAGCATCTAGTACTCATATACGTAAGGGTTATCTTGACCCTATTCAGTGCTATATTATGACTATTCCACCCCATTGCCTTTGGGTCTAAAGATTCTTCATTAAGAATGTACCTCTTAATTAGATTATATTCTTGTCTTTGGTGTTCAGATGTGTTATTACCTTAACAAGTTATGACAAATTTATGGCCATAAAACTACAAATCATATATCACAGCAGACCAGAAAAATTAATATTGTCATCACAACATTCGTGTTACTTCATGCTTTGTAATTTATACCACAAGTACTTGCTTATAAATAAATTGTGAAATTGGGAAGTAATTCCTAATTCCAATGTCTGGAATGTTTGAGGGAACTAGTTCATTCCATATTGTTCTAATTAAAAATTCAGCTTTGAAAAGAAGGTTTTTTTGCTTTTTTAATAAATCTTGGTCTGTACTCAAAGTCTTTATAACTGATAGAAAGGTAGATTTGTTCTTTTGTGAAATGACTGAATTTAATATAGGTTACACTGCTATCACCAGAGACAGAACAGATACCTGCATATTGCTTATGGCCGTACCTCTTGCTAAGGGTTCTGACATTTTTTTAATTAATCCTTCTTAGTCAGATATGACTACCAACATGTAACTGTCTGAGGTTGTGACTGCCTCAAGCTAATTCTTAATGTTGTGTGGCCAATCAGATCAGGCAAAACATGTTTTTGCCTTTCTCAAATAAAATAAAACCATGGTGATTTGTCTTACCAGCTAATTTCAATTGCCTGCTATGTTTCAGAGCAGCACCTTCAAAACTGTTGTTACCTATATTTGCCCAAGATATTCTTTTCAAAAATGCACAGGTTTAGGTGATCAGAGGCTTCTTGTAGGTCATCACCCAACATGCCTAAAGTTACGGCACACTGGAGCCATGCCAAAACAAGGACATTTTTGCCTGTGGTTTTGGTGACCTTATCTGCCCTGGTTTTGACAGTCATTGTGAAAAAGAGGACAAAAAATGAATGAGAAAGAGTGCTGAGAAGAAAGAATGGCTTAGCCAAGGATATAGATGTAAAATATGTTTGGGACTGGCTCATGCAAGAGACTAGGGCTGAGGAACTGCAACTAACTGGATCAAGATACGTTAGAGTTGGGAAATACGATTAGGAATGGACTCTAGGCCTGGGAAGAGTTCGGGGAAGAGGAATGAAGAAATCTGCTATGCTGAATATGACAAGATGAGAAGGGATCATGCTTGAGGATCAGGTTTGAGGAGAGAAGTTAGAGAAGTAATCTATGTCTGAAAGTCCAGTTTTTTAGGAAGCTAGAGGCAGAACTCAAATTTCCTCAGATAATTCTGTTGCTGTCCAGAGTTACAAAACCAGTTACAGTATGGTGTTCTTGATACTCACTCAGAGAACTAAAACCTACGGAGGCTACCATTTTTTCCACTAGTTCAAATGGCAGAAATTCACAAAACATCTCTAAAAGTTCAAACTGACCATGTTAACATTGAATGGCTTTTTTTTTCTAGGCTTTTGGGGTGGTTGTTGTATTTAAATCACTCATTAGAATATGCAGGCTTAAACACAGTGAGGTTTCACAAACACACTCATGAAAAGTTGGGTTGCCAACAACTATGCACACTTTTATTCAGCACAAAATTACATGTTAATGCATTATGTTCTAATTAATTTGACTTTATTTCTCCTTTTATGTGAGATTCATGGTCTAACAGTCTGTTACTAATAAGAAGCTTCACATTTCTTCTGCAATCTCAAATGCCTGTTCACTTCAACCTTCTGTTTTATTTAGTTTTTGAGTGGGAGATTATAACATGGAAGTAGACTTATAATTCAGCATATGCGATACCAAATGGCAGGCACTCATGCCCAGACCTTCAAGAACTGAGAAAATCTTTCATTTCTGTGAAGAATGTACACAGTTTCTTTACAACGCTTTGTGCATGAACCTTTTTCCTGCTGTGGGTTACCATGATTGCTAAATGATTGTTTCGTCAGGATAATATTGAGTTCCCGCATTTCACAGTTCAGCTGTAAAACAATGAAGCACACAACAAAATGAAGATTTTATTGTGAACTTAACACACCCTTCTGGGACATAATCTTTGACGTAACATCTCTAATTCCACGGATAATATAAAGTGTGGGCCAATTAATATTTCATCCTTCCTGGTAATGGTAAAGCGTTTGTTACTACAAACAATAGATGTACAGGGATATGACTAGATGATTTCTTATTGTCCTTGCCAAACCCTTTGTTAGGAATCTGAGGTTGAGGATATCTACCACTCAGCCAAAGAATCATAGAATCATAGAATCATTATGGTTGGAAGAGACCTCAAAGATCATCAAGTCCAACCATATACCCAATGCCACCATGCCCACTAAACCCACTAAACCATGTCTCGAAGCACCAAATCTAAACGTTTTTTGAACACCTCCAGGGATGGTGAGTCCACCACCTCCCTGGGGAGCCTGTTCCAATGCTTAACAACTCTTACAATGAAGATGTTCTTCCTAATATCCAACCTGAACCTCCCCTGGTGCAACTTGAGACAATCTCCTCTTGTGCTATCGTTAGTTACTTAGGAGAAGACTTCTCCAGACTAAACAACCCCAGCTCCCTCAGCCACTCCTCATAAGGCTTGTGCTCCAGGCCTTTCACCAGCATTGTTGCTGTTCTTTGGACATGCTCTAACAGGTCAATGTCCTTCTTGTACAAGAAGATGTCAGCAGCCTAGTAGCTGAGAATCTGCTCATCCCTGTCATAGCTTGCTTAAAACAATCATACTTTTATATGAAAACTTATCAGAAAGTATTGGCAATGGCAGTGAAATGCTGAGAAAGAATCTCCAGGAGTCTGCTGTGCTTGAGCTATTGTTTACCTTGTCCTCCCTTCTGAGTGGGCTGTTAAAATAAATCTGTGATTCTGTTAATCCATTGCGGTAGTTCCTCTGCAAAGAGTAGCTCTCTCATCAGTGCCACGATACTAATTTTCAAACCTCTGCACTATTGCTAAGCACATAATAGCTGTTACCCTTGCCCACATCTTTCCACTATCACTTTGGGACACTTGGAATATAAATGCACTGAATGAAAACAGATACTTAAAATTTAAGATCCTTCAAAGAAAGGAACTACGTGAATATAAAATATTATTAATCAATAACAACTGAGTTAGAGGCCATTAACCCAGTCAGTCATTAATCCCAGAGAAATCCTCTATGCTGAACTTTTATTATTATTATTA
>NW_009623059.1:0-5860 GCF_000690535.1 Cariama cristata
CCCCCTGAAGAGCCTGGCCTGATACTCTGCCTTCACGCTTACGACACGGTTACTTTCGCTGAGGAGGGAGACGACTTGCAGAATAGGCCAGGGCTGCGGTGAAGCCCAGGTGGTCACTTTTCCATGTGCGACTGGTTAGGGCTATGAATACGCAGCTCCCGCCTGGGCCGCCAGCTGTGGGGGCTGAGCAGCTCCTTGCGCGTGCTTGGGGGGTCCTGCCCTGTGCAAGGTGCACAGCAGGCAGAGGGGGGCTGTGCCTGGCTCTAGGGCATCACCCTTCCTTGGCTGCACCCTTCCCAACTCAAGTTGGGAGTGCCACTGTGGGATTCCTGAACCTTGGTCAGCCTTGCCCCATGCTGCGAGTGAGGAAGGGGCCAACTCCCAGGACAACGTGTTCTGCCCTAATCTCAAGCTGCCAGGGACCGGGAGGCGCTTCGGAGACGGGGACCCCTCTCGGGGGAGCTGCCGCTAACCCAGGCACCCTGAATCAGCAGGACCTTCGTGTCCATTGGGATGCGGCTGGCTTGTGGGGCTTGGGCTGGCTGTACGGAAGGTGACAGAAGGCAACATGGTGACAGCTGATACGTCCAGGGAGGTCTGGATCAGGAGATGCCCCCCATCCCTGTGCCTGAGGGCAGGGGACAGCGTCCCTGCGGGGCTGGCGGGCAGACCCTGCTCTGTATCCTGCGGTATCCCGAGAGCGCGTGTGCCACAGCCCAGCAAAGGGCAGAGCTGGGCTGGGGGAGCGGGTAGTGAGAGGGGGCTGTTTCAGGCAAGGCACGCATGCCCCGCAGGGGCGATGCAGCAGCGACGGGCAGCCAGCCCTGCTCTGCTCTGAGCCCCATGGGGAGCGGGGAAAGTGCCCGGCAGGAGTGGTGCAGGGCTGAGAAGGGGAACCGGGGGCATCCCAGCCCTGCTCAAGGCTTGGGGCACCTACAGATGCCTCAGCTGGGGGTCTTGGGCTTGTGCCGCCCTGAGCTGAGGCATTTGTAGGGCGACCGAGCCCAGCCAACAGCTCCTCCGGCCCTTCGCTCGGCCCCTTTCTGCCCATGCCCGCCGCAGACCTGAGAGCTCAGCACCGGCCCCGAGAAAGCTGTTTGTTCAATAAACACAGACAGTGAAAAGAGGCGTTGGGAAAAGAAGGGGAAAAAAAAAACAGAAAAAAACAAACACCAAACCCACTTTGGGTTTGCGCAAGTGGCCTTGGGTCCCAGACAGTATCGATCTCTGAGTCTTCCACCGGGCCTGTGCGGTAGCTGGGTCAGGGGAACCCTTCAGGTCTGGGTCCTGGAGGCACCGGGGGCCTGGAAGCCTGAATCTCAGGATGGTGGCTGCTGTGACCCGATGGGGAGGTGTGGATCCCCCCTCCAGCAGGGCTCCGTGGGAGTGCCCGCCTCAGGATGCACGCAACACGGGCAGATACCGTCTCCTGCTAGCGGTTGTTCCATCCCTGCTCAAGGTGTCACAGGTCCTCCGGGGGAATGTGCATCCCGGCCCCTGCTCCAGCCAGGGCTGCTTATGGCTCCGACCACCCCAGCCTGATCCTGGAGCGGGACGGCAGATGCAAAGCCATCCTTCAAGCCAGATGGGGACAGAGCCTCACCCCCCCCTCCTCCCTTTGCCGACCCTCTTTCCACCTGGTTCAGCTCTGTCTGCAGCCTCTGGGGTGGGGTCATCAGTGCTTGCAGGGTGGACCACGGGACTGCAGTCACCCAGCTAGCTGCATCCACCTCGGGGGATTGCCCCAGGAGCTGCCCTCGTGAACCTCCCTCTCCCGCTCCCAGCACCGTTTCCCTGCTTTCTCAGTCCTCACACCTGGGACACGTGGGAAGCGGTGGAGAAACCCTAACACGAAATTACGTAATGGGGCTGATGTGGCAGCGCGGCCCTTTGCCCCCGGCTCTCACGGCACTGACATGTCCCACTTTGCTGCCAAAAAAAGGGGCAGCGAAGGGGGCAGCTGCTCCAGGCCGTGGGCCAGAGACACGCCAAGAGGTGGCCCCCCACTGAGGGAGCTGGCGTGGGGTTGTAGGCAAAGGTGGGTGTCCTGGGCACGGTGGCTTTGGCGGCCTTGCCTGGCAGTCTCTGTCCACTTTAAAAGGGAGAAGAATTGCTCAGTTTTGTCCTGACTCGGGACAAGAATGGCCAAATGCAGATGGTTTTGGTGGAATGGAAAAATTTGGCACAACCAAGGAATGGTGCCTCCCCCGGGGAGAATCACAGGCTCCCGGTGTCCGGGGGCTCCCGTACCATGCCCTGGACCTGGCTGAGACAAGTCGCAGGTTCTGCGTCCCCCTGGGAAAGGCTGCCAAGGGGAAGAGAGCACGAGAGCTGTGGGGGCCAGCAGCATCGCAGTCTTTGAGCACGGTGTGTCCCGGTGGTGGGTGCACAGTGCTGCTGCCTGGGTTTTGTAACCAAGCCACCGGTCAGACGAGGACTGTGCATGGCAGAGTGGGTCAGTTCCGTGCCATCTTGGGGCTGCCTGTGCTAGGGCACATCCACCGCCTTGCGCCTTGGGGAGAGGTGCAAGATGTGCTGGCTAACGGCAGGGCACGCATATGCATACCCATACATGTGCACACGCTATGGCTGGGAGTCTTTTATTGAATACCAGATAGCTGGGATGCTTGGAGAGGGAGACACTTTCCTCCCACTGGGATCAATTTCCCCTTCCTCACACCCTTCAACCTCACGTCCAGCTGAGGAGCGGGGCCCTGGGGACGCCCTCTCCCCTCTGGCCTAGCCATCCCCCAGCATCTTCTCCGCTTCTGTCTCCCCCAGCAGCCGGAGGCGGCTGTGCTGGGACCCGTTACCTGAACCCATTACCATGTCGGTGTTGCAGCGCCGAGGGCTGCACCACGGCCTTGGTCTGGGACCAGCAGCAGGGCAAGCCGGGGCTGCCCTGAGCTGCCTGGGGAGTCGTGCTCTGCAGAGAAGGGTCTGGTGTCCATCAGGAGCCGATCTCAGAGGCCACGGCTCACGGGCAGAGGGGAATCCATGGGCAGATCTGAAGGGGAAAAAGAGCTACGTGGGAGGTGAGGGACTCGCAGATTCAGCATCACCCTCGATGCTTCAGCCTCAGGAGGAGAAAGCACCTCGGCGGGGTTTTCATGTCTCAGCAGCTCTCCAGGTCTCGCACCGCCGGAGGGGGGCTAGGAGGAGGGGAGCCCTGCGCAGAACAGGTCCTGCCCTCCTGCCTCCTCGGGCAGCAGGTCAGGTACAACCGCAGGCATCGACAATCATGTCAGGGATGTCGGTCTTGACGATGTTGCTGTCCCGGTCATAGTAGAGCAGAGAGAGGGGGCGACGCTGCGTGGGCACGCAGCAGGAGTCCACGGCTGCGTCCGCGTTGTTGGCTTTGATGAGGTTGAGGACAGCCGTGTGGAAGGAGGCAGCGAGGCCAGGGATGCCAGCCATGTGGAGGGGGCAGAGCCCCGCGCAGTAGTTCATGTGGTATCCCTCCGGCTGGATGATCCAGTCCTCCCAGCCGATCTCCTTGAAGTCCACGAAGAATTCCTGGCGGCAGCACATCCGAGAGTCCCCACTGCAATCAATGCCACGCCGCTGGACCCGGTGGGGCATCCTGGCCCGGGCCTGGGCTGCCACAAACGGCCAGTGGGAATCACTGTGGTCAGCCAGGAGGGGAAACCCCCAGTCCTCTGCCACCTCCAGCTCCACAGTGAGCCTCTGGCTCCCTTGCCCAAAGAGCCTCTGGAGAGCGCGGCCCACATCCAGCGTGGCCCAGCCAGCCCTCCGCACCTCCAGCTGTGTCTCGCTGGCCACGGTCACGTTCAGCCCTGTTGGGTCTGGCTGCAAGAGTCTGACGGTGACAGGATGCATCCCGGGACCGGGGACCGCCCAGAACAGGTAGAGGGTGGCTTGCAGGATCTCGGTGCTCCCAGCCAGCTCCCGGGTAAATCGGAAATGCAGGCGGACGCTGCGGGGGGTGGAGGACTCTGTGCGCAGAACCGAAAGCAGAGTCAGGAGGTGAAGGGAGGAGGGGGGCACTCCCCCAGCCGGGGGCCACTGGGTCGGGGCAAACGGGAGGTATATCCAAACCAGGGAGAAGGGCGCAGTACATACAGGCATCGAGGAGCCCCCACTTCCCTGCACTCCTGCTGCTCCTCCTTCTTACGCCGCTCTAAAGCAGCTGGAGGATTTTGCAGTAGGTTACCTGGCTGTGTAAACCAGCCTTGGATTTAAGGCAGTCACCCTGATTTGCACCTCTAGGATCACTCCTGCTTTCCGTGGCTGGAACCGTCAACCGACATTGCTCCAGCATGTCCCACGGTTGCTGCTGCTGAGGCTGCAGAGCTGCCTCTCCGCCTCGCAGAGGAAGGGCTGATGGGGACCGAGGGAGCAGCGCCGGGCTCCTTGGCACAGCTCTGCTGGTGAGGACACAACCCCCCTCCGCTGTGGTCTGGCACGGCGCAGCGGGGCGAGAGGCTGGGCTCAGCCCCGCGGCTCACGCCAGCTCTTCTGCTTCCAGCAGACACTCCACCACGCCAGGAGACAACTCCCCATTGTCCTCATGTACGGGAACACAATGTACTGTGGAGGAGCATTGTACCCGGAGGTCTTCGAGGACACGGCAAGCCCTCGCTATCCCACAGCAGCCATGGAAATCACACAAAGGCCTCCAAGGGGAGTGAGTGTGTGCCCCCCACACCTCACCAAGCAGCAGTTTGGGCTGGGCAAAGTGGTGGTGCAGAAGGATGCTCTGCAGGATGGAGCAGCGATTCTACTTCTTTCCAAAGAAGGCTGGATTTGCCTGGGAGAAGTGAGGGGTACAGGACCCTGTTTTTCCAGTGACACTTCTCGGGACCCCTGAGCATGTTTTAAGGAGCTCTCTCCTCCCAGGAACACAGCTGATCCTGGGGTGAAATGTGGCAGCCCACCACCTTGGGTAGGAAGTGGAGACTCAGCTGAGTGCGGGGAGCAGATGGGCTCTGGAGTTCACACACTGTGAGCTGGTGGGGAACCTAGGCTTAAAATCACCTTTTGAAAAACATGGGCACCTGACCCCTCCACCTCTATAGCACAAGTGGGAAGGGTTCAACAGAAATGGACAATAAACCCACATGATACAGCAGTCCGTCTTTGTTCCTACGCTCCCCTCCTTGCCCCAACATATCCCATATGTAAATGAGAGGGGTCCCAGAACTTCCGTAGCGCTTCCCCTGCCTGTAGCAAGGGGCAGCTGGTTGGGGTAAGCTGGGGGTGTGGGTGCAAAGGCTCTGGGTACAGAGCCTCTCAGTGCCAGTCCTTCCAGCAGCAGTGTACCCACCGGCCCAGTGCACAGCCCGGCATTGCTTGCAGGAACGTGATGCCCCCTGTGCGGAGCTTTTGAAACGCCTATGCAGAGGAGGAAATCTCTCACCACCTTCCCACAGGCAAGACCTTCCTTCCCTCCATGCCCCCCACCTCAGGGCCCATCCCACCATGCCCATGGGATACAGCCTCTGTACAGACCTGACTCAGCAAAGCTCAAGATCTCGTATTCCTGCGGACCCATCCCAGAATGCAGGTGTGGGATGCTGCCGTCACGGGGCATCCCCGGGGAGATGGCCGCGTCCACGCGCTGCGCGTGCATCCTGCGGAGAGCAGTCAGCAGGGCCCCCCTGGACGTGGGCTGAGTGATGTTGGGCCTATCTGGCAAGCGGAGCTTGGAGAGGATGCTCTGCTTTGCCAGCGCAATGAGTACATCCCGCTGTGTGGTGGGGGCCAGGGCTGCCAACCCGCAGGCTGGGCACCACGCTCCCTTGGGAGTCGCCATCCTCAAAAGGGTCAGGAGCAGAAAAGCCATTGCGGCTGTCATCTCGGATGCCAGGAGGTGACAGCTTGGGGGTCTCAGCAAACA
>NW_009623060.1:0-332 GCF_000690535.1 Cariama cristata
CCGGGACCGGCACGGCTTCGCATCCCCACTGCAACCAGGTTAAACAATTCCCCAAAACCCCCTCCACCCGTGCCTCCCTCGCCCTGGTAAATCGATATGAAAATCAATTCATCCCCTGATCTATTTTATCAAGACAGAGGCGGGGGGGGCCCATCATCGCATTTGCAGCGGGGATCTCACGGAAAGCCAAGGTCAGCAGGCAGCAAGCCGCCCGCGAAAAACACGTTATACATCCTCCGATAAGAGTTTTACATCCGTGCCGCGGAGCGGGTGATTCCTCCCCCCCGACGCGATTATTTACGACGCTCGGTGACATCGGACCGCGAGGCTGC
>NW_009623060.1:350-2073 GCF_000690535.1 Cariama cristata
TTCGGCTCCTGCACGGTCACCGCTCTGCCCTCATCTCCCAGCCCGGCGGATTAAAATAGCAGGGAGAGCTATTAAGGGCACAGGGAAGGGGGAAGGGAGCCGAGACCTTCCTTTCGGTTTAATAAATGAAGAAGGGAAAGAAGAAGAAAAAACAAACCAAAAACAAACCCCAAAATCTGCCCTCAAACCACTGCTGCTGCTAAAAAAGAAAATTAAATAAATCTTACAGGAGCTGGAAATAAAGATTTTACTATTTCTGAAGGTTTTAAAAAGGAAAAGGGGAGGAGGGAATAGCTATCAATAGAGAGAACTAGAACTCCCTGCCTGTACAATATTTATATTTACCACGAGCTAATTTATGAGCTTCAACCAGATGCTGTGGCGTGACATCATTTCAGCACGATGCCAACGCTTCCCCTCTGCCACAAAGCTGAGGAAAGGATCCCTCCTGTTTTGCCTCACCTTACGTAAAAAAAACCCAAGCAACAAACACCAAAAGCATGATTTAAATCTCTTTCGGGAGCCGGCCCGCAGGCAGACGCCAGTCAGAGCTGCGGAAGGGCAGCGACTCTCCCAATTCCCCGACTGCCCGGGCAGGGCACGCGTGGGCAGCATCTCCCACCGGCTGCTCCGAACAGCCCCCCCGGGGCAGTGCCCGTTTCCAGGTCCACAGGTTGGGAAAAGCCAAACCGGCTACAGCAAATAGGGCAGCATAAAGATTATGATTATTATTTTTTTCTGATCTATTCCAATACCCTGGTTTCAGATTAGTGTTCGATATTCGTTACTGAACGGGATTTCCCAGGACGGAGCGTTATCCCCACCAGCGCTCCCTTTGTGCGCCTCAGCCCGCCCGAGCAAGGGGCTCCACGGGCTCATGCCAGATGGGATGAGCGTGGACGGGAAGCCGTGGGATGTACCCGAGATGGTGCAGCCGGCAGTGGGAAACATCTCCTGTCCATCGCGGCCAGACCATGTGGGCACAGATGCCGCCCACCCCAGGTTCCAGACCAGGGCCGATCTGCCCGCCTTGGCTTCCAGAATGGGATTTGGAAGGCAGCTGCTGTCCGTACCGAAGGCCCGCCGAGCGATGGCACCGGGCGGCAGCAGCTTCTGCTGGCCCAGGGCACAGCCCCCACCTCGCCGCCCCCCCCGCCGACACCCAAGACCGACGCAAAAAGTTCAAAAAATTTCAGACTTTCATCAGCGGGATGGAGCACGGGCACCAAGGGGTTAACGCATCGCAACGCACGCAGCCCCGCTCAGAATAACCGGCGCTAATTCGGCCGTCCAAAATCATCATCCCCATTCTTCGGGCATCTGGTGACGTTGACGTACTGAACACGAAGAGGAGAGCGTTCGCTTCCCCGGGTGGCGTTGACCCTGGGGGGCTGCGCCGGGCATCACGCCTGCTGCGACTGGTACGCTGAGCAAACATGACACGGGTGTCAGAGGCGTCAAGCAGAGCACTGGGGGAACTTATTCTTAAAAATAACACCAAGTTTTCGACAAAAAAACAAAGTGACCTTAGCGCCGAGTACATCTGCCACAGCAGCAGCGCGATTATGCAGATGTTTTGATTCCTAATTCAGAAATAATAAGCGGTTCACAGATTCCAAGTTTAAAAATATATTCATCAGCTGGTTTCCTTAGCAGCACGTGTGCCATCGGAGCACCAGCGCGGCCCACAAGCGGCGAAGCGCCGGCCTCGGCCGCTCGCCCC
>NW_009623060.1:2165-2462 GCF_000690535.1 Cariama cristata
GTGAAGATCCCTTCCAACTCATACCAGTCTGTGATTTTATGACACGGGGAAAGCGTTCGGCACGGCACAACGGATGCTTTCTAGGGAGGTGCCGGGAAGGGTCCCGGGATGGTCCACGGCACCATCGTCCTGGTGCTCCGTGGGGAAGAGCGAGCCTGCAGCTCCTGGAGCCCCCAGGAGACGGCAAAAGTCCCCAGGGAGCCAAAAGTGGGGAGACAGGGCAGAGCGGAGATGCTAATGGGATGTTGGAGCAAAGAACAACTTAAATAAGGGGGAGAATTTTAGGGTAGGGGGATT
>NW_009623060.1:2512-3522 GCF_000690535.1 Cariama cristata
GATGCTGGACGTGTGTCAGAAACAGGGTGGTACCCACAGGGCTGCCATGGAGACAAGCCTGGGAGCTGCCTCCCTGCGCTGAGCCCTCTCTGATGACTTTACATCAGCACGATGCTCAGTCCCGCGATGTCCTCTTCTCCCAACCCTGTTTCTCCCCTCCCCGTGTCTCCTCCTAGGAGGGTGCCCATATTTCCAGATCTGTCTCCCGTCCCTGACAGCTCCTTTGAGTCCCTCATGCCAGATGAAATAAACCCACAGCATAAGCCGGGCCGCTCTGCCCCATCAGGGAGACGCGTACTTTCATCCCCCTCGCCTGGTTACGGAGATGCTGCCGCTGCTGCTGGCCCCCTCCCTGGGGCATCCCTGGTTTCTGCCCCCGGCTCTCCTCTCTCTGCACCAGCCCGGCTGGGAACCGCAGCCGGCAACGGGCAGAAATTAGAGGCACACGCCGTCTTTCCAACGAGCGGCCCGGATCCCGAGGAGTTTTATAAGGTAATCAAATATGCAAGAGATTCAACAAACTAATTTCAAGCACACACCTGGGGTCCTCTGATAATGTCGGTTGTGCCTATACAGCGCAAGGATTAAAATTTCATAGAGTCATGATTTCATCAGTTGCTAAACTACAAAGGATTAATTAACAGCCAGGGAAGAGCTCATGGCTTGGAAATACAGTCTTAAGGAAAATATCTATCTCCGCTCTCCAGATGTCAGCACACAGATGAATAAAGCGCTTTGATGAAAACACTTCCTTATTATTAGCAACTCCAAAATGCCGTGGTTTCGCGGCTAGAATTAAGGGTGCCCGACTCCAACCTGCCGACAACCGTCGGGTGCACCAAGGGGTTTTACCCCCGTACGTCGGGCATCGCCAGAGATGCCTCCCTTGGGCAGGGGATGGGAAAAAGCCCAAGCGTTCCGCTCCACAGTGGCGCATGCACGAGTCCCCCCACCTTTAAGTACGTATTTGCACGTGCGTTAATGCAGATTTCTGCTTGCCTCGGGACAGA
>NW_009623060.1:3649-5163 GCF_000690535.1 Cariama cristata
CCCGCCGCGCGCGTCCGGGGCACCGAAAACAGGCGACGGCTGCAGCTTCCGCGGGGCGAGGAGAGAGCGGCGGCAGGTCCCCCCCTCCTTCCCCAGGAAGATGAATTAGGGAGCTGTCAGCGAGGGACAGCCGCAGCGGTTGCGTTGCTGTAAAGGGGCAGTGGAAGTGTCTTTGATTAATGAAACCATAATACCCGGCTGTTAGGCAGCCCTTCTTCGGCACCGAGAGATGCCCTCAGACAGGCTGAAAACACCGCGCTCCGCCAGGATTCCCCGACTTCTCCCGGCCGCGGGCTGGTCTCCCGCCCTCTGCCATCGCCCAGGTCTGCGCCGCCTCCTCAGGAGCTCCCGGGGCTGATCAAGAACTAATTATTTCCAATTAGAAGCCAGGAGATGAACATTATGCACCTTGTCAAGCCAGTAAATTAATGTATCTGAACTGCACCGGGCTTTGGTGAGAGTCCAAAGCACCCGGGGCAAGGAGGTGGCAGCGACCAGGAGGCACCGCGGCCCAGGGACGGCGAGCCGGGCGCACCGAGCCCCGGTGCAGCTGGCTTTTCGTCCGGTGTCAGCATTGATGACCAGCATCCAGCCGGGAAGCATCGCTGCAGGGCTCCCACGGAGGGTCCCGCAGCGGGCAGAGGGGGGGGGGGGGCTACAGAAAAAAAGCCGGTCAGTGGGACGGCACCAATGCGTCCGGCTGATTTTTGGTTTGCGGGGGCTGGGGTCATCGGGCAGGAGTGGGAGCCTGGGCGTCGGGTGCAACCGGCACCCCAAAGCAAGCGCTAGCTGCACCCCCTGCAAACTCACAAGCCAGAGATATATTCCAAAACCAGAAGTGCTGCGCAGAAACGGGTGTTTACCCCTACCCCTTCCCTTCTCTCGAAAACGCCAAGTGCCCTCCCGGGATGCTCCAACGACGGCAAAGACCAAGATCCCTGGGAACGTGGGGACAGCCGTCCTGGAGAACGACGAGTGCTTTTGCCCACGCTGTTTGTGCAAACTGCCTGGTTTTCCGCCCAATGTTCGGTGGTGGTGGAGACATAAAATGCTTATTATCAGCAACTCGGAGGCACGATTTAATACTGCTGAAAGCAAGGGAGGCGCAAGCGGCATGGGGGAGAAGAGAGCACGTTCGGAGCAGGGCAGCGTCCGTGCGGACGGCTGGGACGGAGCAGGGAGCCAGGGCTCGGACCCAGGCCACCGCCGTCCATCCGACAGTGAAATCCTCCTACGGAAAACACATTTTTTGGGAAGGGCTATGGGAGCGGGAGGTGTCGAAGAGCTGGCGCAGCCCGAGTCTTGCGGCAGGGCACGGCACGGGGGGCCGCCTGCATCGCATTCGCGGCGTCCGAGTTGGCTTTGCTCCCGAAACCGCACAACATCTGCGCGGAAGGGAAGGAGCAGGTCGTCGGCTGAAATCATGCTGGAAACTTGTCATCTGATGGAAGAACAATGGGGGCAGATGTCGTGCCCCAGGGCCCCCGGACCAGGGGACGGGGGGGACGAGACCG
>NW_009623060.1:5469-6761 GCF_000690535.1 Cariama cristata
TATACGCACCCTCCCCGCCCCCCCCCATCGCCCCCCCCCCAAACATGCACAACAGGATCCATGCAAATTTGGGAGCTTTTAAATTATACCGTTAATGAAAGCAAATAAAGGCAGTTAAAAGGCAATTTGCTCAATTGGTGTTAATATTCAAGCACAGCACGTGCAAAAACGCGATCACAGAAGTCGGTTTTTCCACGAGAAAACTTTTGGTTCCAACTTTCCCGTGGAAAGGATCGAGGGCACCCGGCGGATGCGGTCGGGTCTCGGAGCCCCTTGGCGGCAGGTAGTGAGGGTTTTCCTCAAGGAGACGTCCCACGTTCACCCCAGCACCTCCCCAGCAGCCGATGAGACTGGCAACTCCTCCTCTGCCGAGGGGCGCAACTGCAATCACCGAAAATGCCCCGTGACGCCAGGAGCGGAGGAGGCTTCCTACCTTTGCCGCGTTAGCAGGCATCAAAGCCTTTCAATCCGGCTGGGGAGCGGGCAGGAGCTGCTGACCGGAGCCCCCCTGTTGCCGGGCAGAAGGGGGATGTTTAGGTTAGCCGGGTTTCCTGGCCATATCCCATCCTGGGGGGGGACGACGACGCATTATTCCTCACCTCAGCCAGGGCACGAGCCACACAAAAATGATCCAGGTGGGCCAGCGTCCACCCTTGGGCCACCCAGCACCTGGGGGGGATGCTCCTGCGCACGGGGTGCATCCCGGCGCACCGGCATTCCCACATCCCCCGGTGCCTCCCTGCAAACCTCGGGGGAAAAGCAAAGGGTGAGCGTGGGGACAGTGCCAGCCTCCAGCATCCCCTGCTCCCATGGGACTCAAATCACCCGTGGCAATTCGGGCGGCGTTACTCCAAGCACGGCACCTCCAGCACATCCCCAGCCTGTCACTGCAACCAGACCTAAAACCAACGCCTAAACGCATTGGGAACGTGGCGGCCGCCACACAATCGAAAAGGAAGGAGAGAATTGGCGGCCAGCCCCAGGGACCACGGGATGCTCGAACCACAGCATCCCTGCTAAACACGCTCGGGGTTATCGTTTCCCAGGCGGGGACGCGATGTTGTGCCCCGGGGTGCCGTAACACTAGCCAATTCTTAAAGAAAAAAACGGTAGCGGCGATCTGGCATCCCGTTAACGCAGGCCAAAAAAAGCGATCGTTTCCCTCCGTCAGAGAGGGAGCTGGTCTGTCGTCGGACAGCGCAGAGCTTTACATCACGCAACACAAAGGCAAGGCCACAGCTAACGAAACGCCGCTGCTCCTCTGGTTTCCAAAGCGCAATTAGAGCCCGCAG
>NW_009623060.1:6829-7437 GCF_000690535.1 Cariama cristata
TCTCGAATAAACCCGTTTAAAAAACAGGAGCCGCCAGTGAATGAGACCTCGATTTCTAATGGTTGGAAATATTTTGTACACTCTGCTGCTCCCTCTGTACCCCTTTGTCAGGGCCAAGGTCTGCAGGCTAAAGCGGGTACCAAAAGACCATCTGTAGCTCCCGTCTTTACAGAGAAGTTTAAATAGGGGGATGAATGAGCACAGGAATTAATGAATGATAAAGCCGTATGGTCTCAGTCAGCCTCCTACGCCTGTATGTGGTATTCAAACCCTCCCAGCCTTCTGCCACAAAGAGAGGTTTCTAAGCTACAAAAAAAAAAAAGCAAAAAAAAAAAAAAGAGAGGGTGGGGGGGGGGGTGTGGTGTGCGTGCAGGTTTTTAACAACAAACCCAGCGACTCGCCTCAAAGTTCCCACCAGGTTTCCCTGCTCCAGTCTGGGGGAAAAGCAGGTGTAAATCAGAAAAATGGGGGTTTTCCCCCAAGGCAGCTGCAAAACCCCCTTTGACAGCAGGAGAAGTCGGGAAGAGTCAGCTCTGGGGCTTGCCAGTGCCGGCTGTGCGCCGGGGCGGGGGTCCCTGCGAGGGGACCCCAGGGGTTTCGCACCAGCC
>NW_009623061.1:0-201 GCF_000690535.1 Cariama cristata
CACCGGGCTCGGGAGGTGTTGCGTTTCCTGTACCAGCCGTGTCAGCTGAATTTACAGCCTTGCTCCGAGTTATTAATAATAATGGCCTCACTCTTAAGTAGGGCTTTTCATCTGCCTCAGAGCCCTTTCCAGAGGACGTCTGCAGCATTATCACCATTTTATTCTCGTTTCAGCGAGCAGGAGAGTGAGACGGAGAGGGAC
>NW_009623062.1:0-673 GCF_000690535.1 Cariama cristata
GCCGGGTCTCCAGCCGCAGCAGGCCATGCAGGGGCAGCAAGGAGGGGTGCACCCCAACCCAGCCATGCAGAACATGAACCCCATGCAGGCGGGAGTGCAGAGGCCCAGCATGCCCCAGCAGCAGCCGCAGCAGCAGCCGCAGCAGACCATGGCTGGGATGAATCCGCAGGCGCAGCAGATGAATATGAATCACTCGGGGATGGCTCCCCAGTTCCGAGACCTCCTCATGAGACGGCACCAGATGATTGAGCAGCAGCGCCAACAGCAGCAGCAGGGAGCAGGACCAGCGCTGGGGCCGGGCATGGCCAACCACAACCAGTTTCAGCAGCCCCAGGGCGTTGGGTATCCCCAACAACAGCAGCAGCAGCAACAGCAGCAGCGAATGCAGCATCACATGCAGCAGATGCAGCAAGGAAACATGGGACAAATAAGCCAGCTTCCGCAGGCGATGAGCGCAGAGACGGGAGCCAGTTTGCAGCAGGCTTTCCAGCAGAGGCTACTTCAGCAGCAGATGGGCTCCCCAGCTCAGCCCAATCCTATGAGCCCCCAACAGCACATGCTCCCCAGTCAGGCCCAGTCCCCGCACCTACAGGGCCAGCAGCTCCCTTCATCGCTCAGCAATCAAGTGCGTTCTCCGCAGCCTGTACCCTCACCGCGGCCCCAGTCCCAGCCC
>NW_009623062.1:703-1228 GCF_000690535.1 Cariama cristata
AACCTCAGCCTTCTCCGCACCACGTCTCCCCGCAGACCAGCTCCCCACATCCAGGACTGGTAGCTGCCCAGGCAAACCCCATGGATCAAGGGCACTTTGCCAGCCCGGACCAGAGTGCAATGCTTTCCCAGCTTGCTAGCAATCCCGGCATGGCAGGCCTCCATGGTACAAGCGCCACGGAACTGGGGCTCGGCTCTGAGAACTCAGACTTGAATTCAAACCTTTCACAGAGTACACTAGACATACACTAGACACATTGTAGCATTTTGGGAGCAAAAAAAAAAAAAAAGAAATTAAAAAAAAAAAAGAAAAAAACTTATTTTCTGAAGACTTTTTGTACTGAAGACAAATTTTTTTGAATCTTTCTTAGCTAAAACAACATTTTTCCCTGGAACACATCTGAACTCTGCAGCAGTAGTTTGTGGTTTTAAAAACAAACCAACAATGAACCTGAGGGACAGTAGAGTACAAAGAATATATTTTTGTTATGGCTGGAATCATAACCAGTCCTTTTTCTTGGGTTTT
>NW_009623063.1:0-326 GCF_000690535.1 Cariama cristata
CAATCACCTTCTGAGGATGGGTGGATTTGGGGGACGGGGAGGGTGAGGGGTGATGACGCCGGCACAGGGATCCTTCCAAGGCTAAGTGATGTGACCAAGGCCAGGTGGTGTAGGTGGCCCCAGCCCTCCCGGCCACCCTGCCCGTCCCCGCTCTGTCCCTTGCCCTGGGCTGCTCTGCCAGCCGAGGGCACGGGAGGTTTTGGGCTGCAGCTGCCAGGAGCAGCGAGGCTCCCTCTTTGGCAGAGACCTCAGCCAGGCAGAAATGTGCCAAGTAAGCAGTCGCTCCTTATTAGCAGCGGCTGGGGGGATTTGGTGCGCTGGGAGTA
>NW_009623063.1:373-614 GCF_000690535.1 Cariama cristata
CACTGCCGGCCCCGGCCCGTCCTCACGGCCGGCGTCACCGTGCCTGGTGCTGCCTGCCACCATCGCCCAGGGGCTGGCAGGTGACGGTGGCAGCAGTGGCACACCGTGCCTGGCTAAAAATAACCCTCCTCCTCCTTCAAGTTTGGAGATGTTTAAATATCTCCCGCGCCTGTTGTCACCACTGTCACAGTGTTGGTGGCTCCCTGGCTCCTCACAGGCTTGGCTTTGTCTTCTCAGCAGC
>NW_009623064.1:0-754 GCF_000690535.1 Cariama cristata
CACCATCTCCAGGGACGACGCCCAGAGCACGGTGACGCTGCAGATGAACAGCCTCAGGGCCGACGACACGGCCACCTACTACTGCGCGAAAAATGCTTATGGTGATGTAGGTGATGATGGTGGCACCGTGCCCCAACATCCCTGCGCTCTGTCCCCACATCCCAGCACCTTCCCCATACCCTTGCAGGGAGCCCAGACCCTTTGCAAATGGTCAAGGTTAGGGACAAATGGTAGAGGTTTGGGTCACACAGTTGTGATTTGGGGCAAAAATGGTTGAGACTTGGCCAAAAACAGTCAAGATTTGGGGCAAATGTTGGAGGTCTGGGGCAAACAGTCAAGGTTTGGGGCAAATCCTTGAGGTTTGGGTCAAAAACAGTCAAGGTCTGTGATAAATGGTTGAGGTTTGGGGTAAAATGGTCAAGACTCAGAGAATTTGTTCAGGACTTGGGTCAAAAAGTGTTGAGATTTGGGTCAAAATAGAGATTTTGTGCAAATGCTCGAGGCTTGGGCAAATAGTCAAGGTACAGGGCAAATGGTTGGGTTTTGGGGCAAAAAGGGTCAAAACTAAGGGCAAAAATCATTGAGACACATATCACATTTCAAGACTTGGGACAAATGGTCGAGGTTTCAGGTAGAAATGTCTGAGGTTTGGGGCATACAGTCGAGGTTTGGTGAAAAAATGGTTGAGGTTTTGGGAAACTGGTTGAGGTTTGGGGCAAATGGTCGAGGCTTGGGGTAAGGATCCGGGTTGGGG
>NW_009623065.1:0-12338 GCF_000690535.1 Cariama cristata
AGGGGCAATGGTTTCAAACTGGAAGAGGGAAGACTTGGATCAGATATTAGGAAAAAAATCTTCACAGTGATGGTGGTGAGGCACTGGAAGGTGAGGCCCAGAGCAGCTATGGATGGCCCATCCCTGGAAGTGTTCAAGGCCAGGTTGCATGGGGCTTTGAATAACCTGGTCTGGTGTAAGGTGTCTCTGCCCATGGTAGAGGGGTTGGAACTAGATGGTCTTTAGAGGTCCCTTCCAACCCAAGCCATTCTATGATCCTTACTAGGAAGATAAAATACAGGGAAGTCCATAGTTAGAGAAACATACTGTATCTCAGACACCTCATCTTCTACCACACCATCCTTTATACTTGTTTTTGCAATGATGTAGAGTTGAATTCACTGAGCTGCCTACCTTACCAGGTCATCTAATGACATTTTTCTTCGGGTTTTTTTTTTTTCCCCTTCATTTTTCTGTAGGGTTCTACTGTCCCCTGCAGACTGTATAAAGTAATGTGGAAATACTAGGGTTTTTTCAGATGCAGGAGTACACTGGCATCTTAGTTTAATATTATGTTGCTGTAATGTAAAACTAGAACATCAAGCTTTTATACATTTTAAAATTTATAGAGCATGAGTAATTTAATAAAGTTGGCTTACACTAGGAAAATAGAGTTTTACTGTACTTAAAACTACATACTCCTCATTGGGTGATACATTTGAAAAGAAGCAACAAGAAAAACTGTGGAGAGTTCATGTAGTTGAGTGAAACATTTGATTCTAAACTACTGGCTTAACTGTTACTTGCAGTCTTATCAAAAACTCTGCTTTACTCCTCACTTAACTCTGGATGAACAATGGTAGCAAGGAAGAGAAGTTCAGGTTGTGGCTTTATTCTGAAGCCATGACCTCCCAGGATGAAGACACCACTCCTGCTTTCAAACACCACCATCACAAAACTTGTAATTAAATCTTGTCAGCTATGCTTTATTCCTTAGCAAAATAGCACTGAACTGTCTTACAAAAATCTTAAAAACTTTATTAGTTGTATATTTCTAACTACAGTATCTCAAAAAGCTAAAGCTTCAGGCTTTACTTAGAGAGTGTTGTTTTCACTCTTCATCAGTGATCATGTGAATTCCTGGGCCATATGCACCAATAAACTTCAGCACTTGATGGTGACACTGCATGAGGTAACTATCTCTCTGTTGCAGGGAGTTTTCATCACTGAGGTCAAATGGAAATACAGGATTTGGTGCTATGCACAATGCAGACTTGCCTAAGCAAAGAAGAAATCAAGACTTATGCTAAAAGACTTGATACAATTTTACCAGGATTTCAAAGGAAAAAAAGCTGTGAGACAGATTACTTAGTAATGCAATCTTGCATGTTACCTTTTTTAAGTGTGACATCATAATTCTTGTCTCACTGCCAAACTTGTGTGTGAACAAATGTGACCGTGATGCTAGATAAACAAAAAAACCCCACCCAATCCTTGTGTTCTGTTTCCCCAGGGAGGGAAATCTGTCTTTAGTTTAACCTGGACCAATGCCTCCAATAAACCAGCATAAAGGATGGAGGCTTGCTGTTGGCCTGTGGCCTAATGACGTACAGCACCGAGACTCTTTTTGCAGGAAAGTCAACTGAAAGATTTCTCTGATATCAGCCTTCAATAGTGGAAATTCTGGACTTTGATTTGAAATTAACTATTATTGCAATCAATTGATATAAACTTTTTTCAAACTGACAAAATATGAAAACGATGTATCCAAGACTAAACACCTAGTTGCATTATTTACCGTGTTTTAGGGTAAGAGATGATTCAAGTAACAAGATGGCAATCAACGCATCTTCCTCAAGTACTTTCTTTCTTAAACTTAGTTTAGTATGAGCCTTAGACAGTGAAATCCTAAGAGATGAATATAAGCATGTCAGAAATAAGAAATATTGCAGACATGAATCTAATGTGTATTGTCCTGTTTCAAGCACTTCTGTAAATCAAAACTTACCACTGGAGTGGTTTTTTCCCATACTTCAGCTGTGTCAGCTTCCCCCAAATACTGTGCAGTTATACTTGTCATGGACAAAATACATATTAGTATGCATGACTTGTGCTATGAAAGCAGCGGAACTTGGCATATTATCTACTGTTAATACGTTTTTTGCTTGCATAATACAAAGCTGTGCTAATTAAAATCCCATTTTTGTTTTTTCTAGATAGCTTTAATAGTGATCATTGTTTCTTAAATCACTGTTTTTTTGCCTGGCAAAGCTCTTTAAGTTTTTTTTTTCCCCCCAACATCAATACATAAAGTAAATGGTATTCATAAATGGTAAGTAAAATTCTTTACGTTTGAACTTTTCAAAACTTAAGAATCTTGCCTAGATTTTTATTTATCAAGCTCTTGAGCAGGTTAGCACAATTTTTATTTGAAAGGTAGATGTGTTTCCTTTACTATGAAAAGTAGGACATACAGAATTTTTAGTGCAGATGCTGACAATGTTGATCCATGAACACAATCTCTTCTCACTCTGCGACTTGCAAGATAGTAGCCCTGAATGAGGTTTTCTGCTTCTGAAGTCAGTTCAACGTGAAGATTCTTAGCAAACAAAATAAACTTGAGAGAGGGTGTAAGTTTTAAATATTTAACCGGAAAATAAAGAATTTACATTTTTCACACCTTTTAACATACCAGTGGCATAGTAATATAGTTTGGACAATATATTCTACCAATAGTTTTTATAAAGACAGCTGTCATCATTCAGCTATGCATAAGGATAGATCTCAGATACTAACCAGAATCATCTGTTAATTATAACTAGAGATACTGACAGTTTATTTAGAGTGGAATATTAACTTTTACTACTGATTGTAAACTATTCTGGTCAAAAGTAGGTACTGAAGATCTGTTCTCATATGAATGTTAACCTAGTATGTTTTTCAGAAACCAGATCAAGCTGAATTTGTTATGCCAGCCCTTTTAAAGAACTGAAGCTAATTTTATCAATGATCCTATTACTGCTAGTGGGAATATGGTGGGGGGAAAGGGTAGAAAGTGAGTATTAATGGGTTCAAAAATAAGCAATCAGAATGTGCGGAGAGAACCTTCTACTCCCAGAAACAGTATGATATTACCAAGTATAATTAATTTCTAAATTATTGAGTAGTATCTGTTACCTCCTCATAATCCTGCATTCTGAACTGCTGTGAGATTTTGTACAGCATGGCTTCAGGATTAATGGCTTTTTTCAAGATATGGTGTACAAGAGGAGAAGACAGTTGACACGAAGGAAACTCATTGTGTATCAAAAGCCCAAAAACATCTACAACGTTAGGTGGAATCAAGCTCACGTCCTAAACAGAAGACCCAGAGAAAGAAAACAATTACTTTATTTTGGCCTTTTGACTTGTAGAAACATTGCAGTTTCTTCAATCTGAAGTGTTCAATATCCATATATACTGAGTCCTGCCAGATTATCCAATGAATTGCCTATAATATATACAGTAAAATTTTGTTTCAATAGAAGTTGTCAAAAGCTATTCTGAATAAGGTAAGTGATACCTACTTTTGGGAAAGCTAGCTCATTTTAGAAGATACTTGATTTAAAGTCACTTAAGTTGTGACTTTGAGAAATACTAACAAAAATTTGATTGTTTTCATTATTTTATAAGTTGAAATAACCATAAACACAGATGACTGCTATAGTACAGTTACTGTCATAACAAGGCATGTGCTTTACCATCTGTCCAATTAAAAAGTTATCCTTTTGTATATGTTTCTTTGAGGAAGAATCCACATCTACAAAAGACCAAAAATTGGTCTGAACTGAAATAGTAACTTGTTGGTCAGCCTCTTCTCCATACTTCTTCCCAGGAATGAATACTGTTGTCATTCTGCTCTCTAGCACTAGGACAGGACAAAATACACCAGTTACGTAATCGATCTCGTTTGACCATAAATTCTAGTCCCACACACACAATCTGAAACCAGTCACGGTTATGTACTTCACTGAATTGTCATGATCAATGGATCTCCGTAGTGTAGCCCGTGTAACAAATGTAAGCTTACAGGACCTTGGCTTTTTTGTTCTTGTTTCTTACACAGACTCATTAAAAATAGCTTAAAGATTTTCGCAGCATTTGAGGGCCATGAGCTGGGGAACAAACCTAGCCATGAATTTGCATGTTTGTTTTGTTCTGTCCCCTCACTTGTTAGTAGGTATGAGATTACCAGACTGTAGAAGTTCAAGTTTATCCTTTTTATATGAAGAGATGTCTCCTATGTAACAGATACCACCCTTAGCCAGCACAGCGCTGCAAGCTTGAATACTAGCACTTCCAGTTCCATGTTTGTCTTTGGACACAGAAGGAAAAATTTCACTAGAAGGTGGGTGTCGTATCCCACGAGGCAGAAGACATATACTGTAATTCAGAAGCCTAGAGGAATAAATAATTCTGTCAGTCATAAATTGTTAAATAATTGTTCAGTTTTTCAAAACTTGAACAACTTAATACTATACTTAATACTTTATAATGATATTTGTATACATTAAGACTCATTTAGAAACAACAAGACACCCCCTTAACACAAAACTAGTGTCAAAACTAAATGTTTAAAGTAACTCTGAGTACAAAAGTAGAAGTCCAAGTCTTCTCTCCAACAGATGCCAACAGGACTGTATTTGTTATGGATTTAACATGAGGTAAATCAAGGTTTGCAATAGAACTGATTCCTAGGAAGTCAAAGAAGTCTCATAATTTAACCCCATATTGTTAACTCCCATTCCTACTCTAAAGAAACTTTTCCAGTGATTTAAAAGGGTAGAGGATTAGTAATCCTGGCCATCTGGGAAAAATGAAAAGGCTGGGAACTTGCAAGCTCTGCCTGACTGGGTTACCACCCTCTTCCATTCTTTTTGAGAAAGCAGGTACAGAATTCCTTTTTCATCCCCTGTACTATGTTCCTTGGCACAAAGAGGCTGCAAATTGTCTGTCTGGTTCCACAATCAAAGGCTCCTAGTAATTTTAAGATGTGAGAGCATGATTTATCCTACTATTAATAACTGGGAGAAAATTACTAATTAAAATTAATAAGCATTAGTAAACAGGCTATCATACCAATAGAAATACGATGTAGGAAATACCTACTTTGACAGGCTACTGACAATAAAAACACTATGTGCACACTCACAACAGTACAAATTACAGTACTGACCAAGATTTACAGTGTGTGACTGTTTCGATATTAACAAGATGTTTTGATTTTTAAAACGCTCAGAGCTTCTATGATTTCTCTTATGAAATCTTACTCTTAACCTGGGGGAAAAAATCCTGCAGTCCACAATTTTTTCAGATTTCAACTAATTTCTACAGCTAAATTTTGAAACGGTTAAAGTATTTTTTTCCACAGCAAAAAATACTAATGAATTTGTTGAAGAACTCTCAAATTAAAATAAAATTCATGCCACTTTCAAAGATTTTTTTCAAAAATAAAAATGAAGCCCTGTTTTGAGTTGGAGAAGGGGAAAGTAATTTTGTTTAAATTAATGTAAATTTAAAGCTGAGCATACTGTACTTTTCTGCAGTGTATGTGAAATTGTATTAAGAGTTTATAGTTGTGAGAAGGTGTAAATACATAAAACGCATAAATGCAGAAAAACATTCTGTTAAAGGCAACAACAGCCGAATTGATGCCCTACGTGTAAAGATCTACATGACTTTTGATACCTTATCAGTATAGTTTTTATGAAAAAGATTGATAAAAATGTAAGTATCTGTTTACACACTGCTTATTGACTGAGCATACTGATAGCTGGGAAGCGGTGATGAAAAGGCTTAAAGTGACCCAAGATTTGAAAAGTTGAGCCCTTTGCTTTTGTCATTACCAGCTTCTGGGACAGTCTTCAGTTTTGATGTTAGAAGAATGTTTTGACTGAACTCTGCTAAACAGTGCTAGCATTAAAATCTTACTGAGATCATTACCAGAGTGTTAAAGGGTTTTATTATTAGTGAAGTTCTATTCTAGATTTATCACTTGAAATAAATAAAAATGTCCCAGGGATAAAAATTGGGTATTTTTACTAAGTTGGAGCCCTGTGTATTCTTTTAAAATATAGTCTCTAACTTTTCATATAAGACCAATCCTATTATGTTTAAAAATACTCATGTTTTTAATTCTAATTTATGTGAAAAATAAGGACTCTCTTTACCTGTCAATTACTAGCGTGTCACTTGTCACAATCAACAGATCCAGATAATCTGCATTTTCTTTTTCACATGTCTGTACTAGACTCAGCAATATTGCAAGTTTAAGAGTATTGTAAGTGCCAGGTGGAACAACTTGAGATGCAAAGATATTGGCAAGGACTGCAGTAAATCTCCAGCATGAACCTGAAGTCAGCGAGAGTAGATACTTAAAACTGTCACTGACGAAAGAAGGACCTAATGAAAAGAAAGTACAGGTTAACAAACATTATTAAGAGAGCTATGCAGATGTATTAGAAAAAAATCACCATTCTAGTCTTGATACAAAACTTACAAAGAATGAGTATGTTTCTGTATTAAACATAAATTCACAATATAAACATCTGACACTATTAATTTTACTACTAAAAAGGTAGAAGATGTGATCTGCTAAAACTGATGGAATAAGAAAGGAAGAACAAACCGAAATACCAGGTTCATTTAATGTGTGATTTCAAAATATGTTCCAATGGATAGGAGAAGTTGGAAAGAGAAGCTGAAGAACTGCAGTAAATAATTCTGTAGTTTCCCAGTGCATGGAAAGTAGGCAAAAGAAGATATTCTCAAATAACAGTAAGTATATGTCTCAGATTGTAAGAGGAAAGTCCCAGAGTGGTTTCATAACCTGGACCTCTAGATAATAAAAAAACTCTACCAATTCTCCAGATTTTGTTCTAGAAGGTTTTCCAACTTTTTTAGTCGATTTTAAATAGAACTTTCTTACCATTTGGTTTATAGAGCTGTACGCTATTAACTTCTATACATGCTGTAGCTTGTAAGCCATTTTGTACACAAGCTGGAATTCCTATAATCTTGTAGTGATTTCCTATTTTCATTTTATTGGCCAGTTCATCTAGAAATTAAAAAAAAAAAAAGGAAGGGGGGAACTGCAGATGCGGTAGGGCACAAAAACGGTTTTAAAGACATGGTCGGAAAACTTCACATTCTGAACAGTTCGACTTTATGATTTAATTGCAGAAAACAACAGTTGGATGCCAGGTTTACCATAATGGACCAGAATAAAATGAAGCATACGATTCTAACTAGTGCAAAAGGTAAGGAAGGCACACTGGGTGAGGAAAAATAGATTCCCAATAAAGAAAATGGATTCTGCATTGAGAAGAAAATGGATAGTTGTTTGCAAGTATGCGTTCCTACTCTGAAACTTGTGGTGACATCATTATTAGTTACTGTCCTATAAAATGTCAGAGAAAAAAACCACAATAAAAAGGAGATCCAAACTAAACAGATTCCAAAAAGATACACAAGTAGTTTTGGAAACCTTTGTATTTCTGTGCATCTTTTAAAAACAAAAACCAAAACCACACTTATTTTTTGGAAATGAGGGTTAGGTCCAACCAAACACAGATCTCAGCTATGGGACTCTGTCTAACCTCATTAATCACTGAAGCCAGTGGAAATTTAATGCATGCATAACTCACAGTATCTCACTCATAGATTCCATTTTATAACAACTGTAGTTTCTTCTATTTTGATTTCAAGAAAAGAACCACAGACTTCTGGAAGGGCCTTTTTTTTTTTTTTTAAAGAGAACTAATGAAAGTATGTTGGCGAGTTGTGGTTTTAGTTGGATATTCACATTAGAAATCATTTAATGTTTGCAGTGGAAGGTAGTGGTAGTAAAAGCCAAAAATCCTGATGGAATGTGGAAAACAGCTACATTGAGGAAGGATGTTAAAAATGGATGAAGTTAGTACAAAACATTATGACCAAAGGAAGCAGAAAGGAGGAAAAAAAACAAGCTACACTTAAAATGTGATACTGCACAGCTGGCCCAGGGATTTTATTTAAATGAAGGTATAAAAGTGAACACAACAGTTTTGCCATGTGCACTCTTCAATCACCTGCATATATTGTTCAGTCACCTAGCTAATTTTATGTATTTTTCCCCCTTAATTTTATTAAAGAACTGCAATATAAATTATGACTTTCACCATTTTATCCAGAGAAATGGACCTAAAAGGAAGTTTTGACAAAACTCAAAAATTCAGCTTACCTCTCAAGAAAACTGTAAGTGTCTGAATCCTAAAATGTGATTTATCATTGGAATATCCTTTCAAAGCATTAAGAACTTTTGCATCAATCATTTCAACTATTTGTTTATCTTTCAAAATAAAGGCAAAGAAAAGGTTAGTTCTCTTGAAAACAGTACAGTTTTTGTTTTTTTTTTTTTTAAACGACTGGTATATTTGGGGGCTTTTTCCACTTAACCATTTTGTTTACTTATTGCATAACAGAAGTAGGAAAGTAACAGACTTAAAAATAAAACTACATAGATCCTACCACCAAGTACTCTAAATTTCATGTCTTCTTGCAGTGGCGAAGAACACAAACTACACACAAAATCATTCCTCACTGTCGCAGATTCTGTAGCTCCAGGCAAATGCACTCTTATGTACCTAAACCCTTAAAAAAAAAAATTACCAAACATTTAAAATGAGGACATGGCTTTCATTTTAAATTTCCCATTAAGAACAGAAGTGATTAAAATACTGGACAGAGAAATTCCAAATTTATCATATGTTTCTTCAGATGCACATACATTCATATAGTATGCTTTCACTAAAATGAGCTGTATAATTTATTATAGGTTAACCACAAGACAGCAGAATTTCCTATTGCACATGCCCAAGCAGAACAGTTTGGCCTGGCTTTCTGAGGAGCAGGGAGCAAGCTACTGCTGCTTCTGCCTAGCGTGGAAATGACATAGAGTATGGATATTTATTATTAGAGGTACATGCCCTCATAAAGACATCATTAAGATTTATTCTGCAGCCTCATAACTTTGGAATTTAGCTTCTCTCTTATAAATTTATGGTCTCTGCTATAGGAAGAAGTAAACCAAACAGCCTTAAAAGTACTTAAGACCTAATCCTGCAACAATACAAGCAGTTCACTAATATTACTCAAAGAAGCAGAAGTAGTCCCACAGAAGTCAGCTACTCATCAAAGCAAACTTGTTCTATGCTAGAAGCTTTTGTGAGTCACTTAAGCATACTGTTCTGCAGTACTTTCATATAAACAGAAATGCAGTTTCCAAGAAAAAAACAAAGTATTCTACTAGTTTAGCCTTTTTCTTTTCAGGTAATTTATTAAATTATATTGGCAACATATCTTTTCTCATACAAACTATCTTCAGCATTAGGAAAATTGATTGCTGGCATAGCTACGCTCCCAAAACATTTGAATAATGCTCAGCAACCACTGGCAAGGTCCACTGCTTTCAATTAATAAAAATCATGCTGTGCTCATTACAAAAACGCATGCATAATAAGACTGCATAGGAAAATATAGGAAAATACCTTTTTCATGCTAGGTTTTCAATCTGTGTTATCAAAATTAACAAAAGGCTTTTGAAATATTACTGATATTTTTTTTTTTTTTTTACTACCTTCAGAAAATGGACAGGTTTCCTCAGTACAAAGAAATCTTGCTCCTTGGGTATATTTTGTTACAGTTCCCATTGCAATTGCTATTCCTTCAGACATATAGAATCTTTGAGACGTGTAATTAAAGGGAAACGCAGAAAGACTCAGAATATAACTTGGTAAAGGTGGCAAATGTGTTGGTTTCAGCAGTATACTAATCTAACAAGAGACACAATTACATTAATACCGTAAAAAATTTTTTTTATTAAAATTGCTTTACTTACACAGGCAAACACACAATGTGATATACAGCTATTAGAAAAAAAAAATTCAGAAGTGCATGAAGTGTAAGAGTAATTAGCTTTCATATTAATTATCTCAAAATTCTCACAATATGGTTGGGTGAGAGTTCCAGCTATTTTTAATCACAAATACTACTACAACCAAAGGCAAAATGAAAACTGAAAAGTTAATACAAAAATAGTATTTTTGAATACTTCACCACACTTAAAAGATTTAAGATCTAAATGGAGGAAAACAATGCCGACTCACCTGGGCCTCTGTCTGCAGTTGTTCAATTAATGATAATGTCTTAATAGCTATGAAGCATACCTGTGATTGAAAAAATAACTTCATTTTAGAAATAAAATATAGAAGATGTAGTTTTGTCTCTTGTCTATAAAAATATACTTACTGACTGAAAAATCTGTGCAGCTTGTATGGGATTGTGAAGAATGTAGTTTCCAAGAGTTGCATCTAATTCAGCAATATCAGAAAGATTTATTGAAATAACGAAACGATAAACAGCATAACTTTGGTTTGAGTCTGTAGGAGCAAAAAGTATCTAAAGTAACAATAACGGATTTGTGTAACATTACATATCAATTTAACAGACTATCTATTGAGTGAGTAATACCATTGTAATTTTTGCAATCGTGCACAAATTTCTGAAGGCCACCACTTCTGTCCAGGTAAACAAGGGCAACTTCCCTCATTTTCTGTATTTCACGATGCATCTTCCAAGAAAGGTCTTTGCACTCTTTATCAAAATAGTTGGAGTAAATTGTGGAGAAATGACGTTAGAACTGGCCATGCTATAATAATAATAAAGGTGTATATTAACAAAGCCATACAAAATTAAAATAGTCTCTTTTTCAAACTATGCAATTCTTTAAGGATTTTTAAAATTCAATGAAAGTTCTCCCCAATGGCTGAACCATGTGACATTCCCAAAGTAAATTTCTGAAGAATGCTCTAGTGTTTTCTTTTTTCAATTATTTCACTGCCCAATTCCCTAATCTGTGAAATTAAAGCTTGAATTTAATTTAACTTCCTCTATATATTTTATAGGTATAATCAGCCTACGAAAAGTAAGACTTAAATATCTGCCTTATCTGAGAAGCCTGTCATAGCTGTTGAAAGTGTGAAACCGGGGAACATCTTTTCCCTTTTTCAACTCTGACCTTCCTACTCTGCTGTTACCTCCTGTAGCACCCACTTAAAAGTGTTGATCTTACGAACACTTATTTCCACCCATGTACACAGAAGATCAATTCTAATTCCCACAGACAAAACTTTCACAACTAGAATTTTGGTTTGGAAGCTGACTGTGCTCTTCAGTGCTGTTTTCCTTGTGTATTATCCACATCTCTGCATTTATTTTTTTTTAAGTAGAATCTTATACCATGAAGCACTACTTTGCTGAATATAGAGGGAGAATTACTAAGGCTTTGTATCTACGTATCTTTGTATATAGATATATGGTACTTTGTATCTACATATCTGTGTATATATCTGTTTTACTGTCTTACCAGTTTTCTTCTATAAAGTGCCCTTTGTCCTCTCTGTAGATGACCAATATGAAACACCACTTAAATCTTCAAAAATAGATTTAGCTACCTGGCAAATGACAAGACACAGAATTATTGGGCTGATGAGGAAGCAAAGCTCATAGCATATGAAAGATTCCCTGTAGGAGTTCACAGAACTGGCTTTGGGAGGACAAACAGATCATCATCCGAGAGAGGAGTAACTGGATACCAGTGCAACACCAGTGTAGCAGCAGTGCAAACCCTGTCATCTGAGAATTGTACACTGTCGGCTGGCAGATGTGTTTAGTGCATGAAGTGGCAAATTTTGAGCACAAGCTGAAAGGGAAATTATAGTAGGGATTTTTTTTTTCATTTTTTTAGTATTACTCCTACACTGTTACTGCTCCATCCCTTGACATCTTCAGCAAGAAGGGATGAAAGACACACAGACACAGATCCACCATATCTCCCTGGACCCTGTGTTCCCCAGGCTAGAAGGAAAGGGCACCAAACACAACTAGGAAGGACTAAGCTATGGCCCAGGTTATTGTGCGCTAGACACCATCATTGCCTAAGCTTCAAAAAATAAAGTCTGGCCAGTCCCACTGCCGGAGGGACTGTGTTCCATCAGTGCCCCCCACAGCCAGCTAACTCCCCTCAGCCGTGCTCCAGCGTGTGACACAGCACCATACCCCCACCCCCCCCCCTGGCTCCGGCCCCCTGCCATCAGCACCCCTTCCCAACAAACCTCACCACCGCTCTCCTCAAAATATTCTTCAGGCTTCACTCTTCAGCACTGCTGTGTCAGCAGTCACGGGTACTGAGGCTTCCGACAGCACAGCAGGGAGAGGGGCCGTGACGCCTTCTCCATCATGTGAGGTGAACGGGACCATTTACGAGGCAGTTGCGAGGGGCT
>NW_009623066.1:0-1393 GCF_000690535.1 Cariama cristata
GCGGGGCTGTGGGCACCTTCCCCGCTGCCGTGCACACAGTGGGACTCCATTAGAGTCACCGAGATAAAAATACAACTGCACAATGTTTGCTCTGGTTAATAAGCTATGATGGGGATGTTTGAAGCATTAGATGGCTCTTCCAAAAATGTGTCCTCATGTTTTATTAAAATGTGCATTTGTGGAGATGTTCTTGAGGGAATGAATAAAATATTCATTCAGATGTTTCTCTGCAATAAAAGCAGAGTCAGGGTACAAACCATGCTGCCGGGGGTCACCTGCGGACCTGGCCCTGCTGCTGCCAGCCTGGCAGCACTTGTCCCTCATCTCTTCTCCAGGCACAGCTCTATCTCCAGATTTGGGTCCCTGCATGTTTGGAAAAGCTGGATGCTCTCCCCTCCCAAGGCGAAGGGCACACAGAGATGGGAGGATTGCATGGGCATCGTCTTGTTCTGGGCAGGCTCTGCTTACTGACTGCATCAGGGATTAAAGTGACTCTCATTATTAGAAAGTGATTTCTAACCTTGTTTTCCTGCTGGGGGGGACCTGCAATGGCCAGAGCAGAAACGGAGCCATTGGCTTGGGCAAAGCAGCAAGGGAGACTGCAATTTAATTTGTGCATTTCCCAGCTTGTTGTTAATCTCCTGACTTAGGGCTGGTATTTGATTTCTGTAGCATTGCTTCATAATAAAGGGATTAGCTAGAACCATAGGTCTTCTCTTTGATGCTCATCTGCTGGGGATTACTGAGAAATTTTGTAGTTAGTTAATGGGTCAAATAGGTAAAAATGAAAATATGCATATGATTTTGTTGACATTTGCAGGACCATTCATTCTGTGATCTAGCACTTGCTCTCCTGGCCCGTTCAGCATCCCCTGCTGCCTGTCTCACCGGGCTCCCGGTCCCCTGCTGTCAGGTTCAGAGCCCCAGAGCCACAAAGCAGGAGCTGCTCTCCTGAAAGGCTCTGCTGTGCCGCTGCTGCTCCGGAGCCCTCTTGCCCACGGGGACCAAAGCCACTGAAAGGTGCTCTGGGGAGATGAAACCTATGCTGGGCATGGGAGGACTTGACCACCTGGGCAGCTCCCATGTTTGTGGGACAGGCTCATTTACAGCTGTGCGAAGCCCATGTCATGCCATGGAGGCTGGTGCAGGGATGTCACAGGGATGCTAATGGCACTGATGCAGAATCAGGCCCAGTCTCCATGACTGCTTCCCCCTGGGCAGGACAACCTCTCCTGTCCCCTCTGCTGCCTTGCTCCCCAGGGACATGCTGCCCAGCAAGGCATCTGCTCTGCCTGCCCCTGCCCTGGTGCTCGATCCAGCTTCCCATCCTTCTGGAGAGGCCGTGTGGTTTCAGGCAGAAGGGGTATTTTCCAGTTTTCATCCCGGTCAGCAG
>NW_009623066.1:1424-14276 GCF_000690535.1 Cariama cristata
CAGCAGGAAAAAGCCATTGCCAGCTTCTACCCTCGCCTCACTGGTTGCAGGGCTGGCGCCTGTGGGCTGTGCTGCTTGGCCATGGCACCCCTTGGCCCAGGCAGCTTTGCTCCCCCATCTTCTTAGGGGGTCCCCAGAGCATCAGCTCTGTAACCCCAACCTGCCCAGCCGCAGTCCTTGGGAAATGCCGTTTTGCCCCCACACGCACCAGTTTGGAGAGGGCACCTGGGGTGCTCTGGCCATGCACTACCTCGTGCCAGAGCCGTGGGCCCTGGGAGAAGCTTCAGCATCGTTTGTTGGCCAGGCTGACGGGCACTGTGGTGGGCACCCAGCGGTGCCTCCGGCCAGCAGCGTGCTGACCGTGCTCAGGAGATGCCTTGGGTGACATGTAAAATCCCTGCAAAGCGTGGTTTGAATTTTTCCTGTGCGCATCAGTGGCAACAGAGGTTAATATAATATTAGCAGGTTGACCTGAATATGAATAAGTCAGACATCCCTAATAAATGCCTGCTAACTGAAAACATGGACAAATTAGCACATGCTCCATTGCCTTCTAATGATGTGCTTTTCTCTGGTCTCGGCTTGCCCACGTGTGTTGGGAGCCAGCTGTGCCTTGAGTCTGGTGGAGCAGGACTGGCCACCTCCCTCGCCGTCACCTTCTGCTTCGAAGAGCCCTGAGCTGGGTCAGTACAGCACACAACCCCCCCAGTGCTCCCTGGCCCAGCCTGGTCCTCTGAGCCACCAGGAGAGAGATTCTATGAGCAGAGAGGTGCACAATTGATTTATTGGTAACATGATAGACTGCACAGAGCCAGGATCAAGTAACGATCCAATTAAATACTTGTGGATGCATTCCTATTAGTGAGCTGTAAGTCAATCAGTTATTTAAACACACTGGGAATCATGTCCTGTGATTATTAAAAGGGCTGAAATCATGTTGTGTTCATAACAATAATAAATATTGTGGATACTCAGTTCTTTAAGAAAACGATTCCATGAGTTGTGAAATCTGTGCAGGAGCTGCAAGGCTGGGAGGATATGAATATGGATCAGCGGGATTATTACGCATACCAGCACCAAGGGACAAAATAAGGAGTGATTAAAATTCTCTGCAAACACAAAATGTAGAATATGAAAACTTTTGCAATCATTTATAATAATCAAATTTTGATTAGAAAGCCAGGATCACATGTAAGTTATTGCATCAGCCCTCCAGGCCCAACAGTGTGTAGAATTGGCGAATTCAGTTGAAAACACTTTGGTTTTGCAGCAGCAGAAGCGGGATGGGCGGCAGGGCTGAGCGGTGTGCGCTGACGGAGGGGTCTGAATGTGCAAAATGAACTGACCCGGTGGAGGAGGAGGAGGCGGCAACCCCCCGGTTAGGGGTGTCTCTCTGAAGCATCCTCTGGTGGGCACCCGCAGCGCTGGTGGCTCGGCCCTGCGGGTACCGCGCAGAGGAAGGGAATCTTTCTTCAGTGCTTTCTGCTCTTACATAGTTGGGAAAACAGTATATAAATTATTTAAGCAGGCAGAAGATAATTAACTCTAATCAATCTGGATTCTGCCCAGGTTATAGCTCTGCAACAGCATTAATCTTACTAATTACTTAATATTACTAACGCAGTTTTCAATGAGTTCAACAATGCATTCAGTGAATCCAGCATTGAGTAATAGATGTAAAGTGATTGATTCTGAGTTGAAAAGCCCTTCGGTACTGCAAATCTGACCATTTCATTAATCAAATTATCACTTCTGGGGCATTGAAGAAGTAGCAGCTCAGTCTCGCAGGGAAATTTTTTCATTACACTGATGGGTTATTCTTGGATTGCATTAGAGAGAGTGTTATTTCAAGAACATTAAGAAAAAATAATTCAGACTAAATTAACACTCTCTCTGATAAACAGTTATTTAGATTACAGGGTGAGCATTGAGGTTAAAAGCCTGGGTTTGATGGAATTGGAGCTTGTGCCCAGCTCCGTGGTGTCCCGCCCCACCGGAGGGTCCAGGCATCTCCTCAGAAACGCAAGCCCTCGGCAGTGCTTTCCGTCCCTTTGACGGCGCCTCTGCTTGCGTGCGGCTCCCTGGGCGTGCCGGGCTCTCTTTGGGGCCAGCTGGCCCGAAATGGGCTTCTGAGCATTCGTGGTTATCAACGCCAGGTGCAGCCTCCCAGCACGGCTGGGCTGCGGTGCAAACCCTGCCGGAGAGGAGGGAAGATGCTCAGCCGGGCTGAACCGAATCCCCAGCAAAGGCCGGCTGCCGTTTGTAAAGCTGCCGGACAACTCGCTCTGTTATTTTCCAGTCACTCCACTATGCGAGGCACAGAAACCTAGGGAAATGAGAAGGTGAGAATGCATTATTGATTAATTACTTAGTCATCTCCAAACGGTTATTGAGCACGGCTGTGACTTTGACAAATTACTCCTCAATTTTTGTGACTGATACGCAATTTGATTAATGCAGTTTTACGATGCTCCTGTCAGAAGGTGACACAGAGTCTGATGCCAGTGCCTTGCAAAAGGCAATGGTGTCATGTTTTCAGTAATTGATGGCATTTGCAAACGGTTAGCCAAAAAATAATTAAGTGGTGTGATATTTTGTTTGAAAGGAACACTGGGTTAATAAGTTGAGCTGAAGGTGGACTATCAACTTCATACAGTCATACTGACAGGCGAGCTGGTGCTGTTGCCACGCAGAGTGTCCGGACCCTGAACCCCACCGACGTCACTGTAGCCGTCACTCAAGCGATCGACAGCGGCGGGGGCCGAGGAAGCACTCGGGGCTTTGCCCACGCGAGTGTTTGCCCTGCGGTGCCCTGGCACGGGGGCACCCCGGGCAGACCCCCCCTTGCGCTTCAGCCCCTGTCTCCGTCTCTCTCCGGGCTGGTGCTGCTCCTGGGAAAAGGCACACGTGCCTTGTGGCTCTGTGGTGTCCCAGTAATACGTGGGTTTGTTCCCCCACCTTCCCTTGGATCGGACGCCTTGCACAGCAGAGCACGGGAGGCGTAAGCAGAGCAAACCTCCCATTTCCACAAGGAAATGCTGTTAAAATGCTTCGCAAGAAAGTGGAAGATTAGCCACCGGTGGATGCGGTGCCTGGCAGTCTCACCTGCAGCATCGGTCATTTTATCTTTAAATCCTCAACGGTTAGCGACCGAAGAGCAGGACAGCAGGGCCCGGAGTGGGCAGGCTGTCTCTCTAACAAATAGCATCAGGGATAACAGGGAACATTGGACGCTGCAAAAGGCCATTCTTGTAGACCAGAAGGCAAGTGGCCTCATAAAGAAGGATTTCACACTATTTAAACAGTAAAATCCCTGCTGGCTGCCTGGGGAAAATAGCCTTTTACCGTGGAAAACACTGTGATTTGAGAATAGTGGCTGCCAGACACCGTCCCAGTAAAAAAAACAGAGGGAAAAGCCAGATGAGCGGGTGCGCTAACGGCCGCTTCATGGACATTAATTACTCGTCTGCCAGCCAAGCGTCCTCTCGTGCTGGCAGCTACCTGGGTGCAGTAAGATGCCCCAGCAGAAAATCTGTCTGTGGGCAGAGACCGAGCCAAGGGTCTGCGGGGCAGGCTGCGACGGGAGGGGGAGCGCTGAGGACCGTTCCCGCGCCCCCTCCCCACTGTGCTCCCTTGCTGGCCTTCAGCCCAGCCCCCCTGCCCTGGGTTTGCCGCTCCCTGGCTTCCATCCACGGGTGGGAAGGGCAGGGCTGGCCGGTGAGGCCCCCTCACCGCTGCCCATGTGCTGGCACCGGCAGGGGGATGCTCGGGCAGGGGGGTCCGTTCCTTCCAGGACAGAGCTGATGGTTGATGCCGCAGTTAGCACTTTCAAATCTTTATTCTTAGAAATGTCCATCACTCATACCCTGTCCATTAGTTCTGCTTGTCCCTCCACAGTAATCAATAATTTGCTTTTTAAACAAACTGCCTTTCTGCCCCTTAGAACCATTTCCCCCTGGTTCCGCTCGGTGCTCCATTTACAACGTCACATGTTTAGCAAGCTATGTGCTTTGCATTTTTCCCACCCGGTCCACGTGCAAAGGGTTTTTCTTGCTGCTTGTGCTCATCACTGGGTTGCTGGCAGCGTGCTGTCGTGGCAGCTCGCCATGGTGTGAGCTGTTTCTGCACCTCGGACTGCCTTCTGCGAGCACCTTGTCCATTTGAGACCCCATCTGGAGAGCTGACATCCCAGCGCTTTGCCTGGAGCGAGCAGTTAGGGACGGAGCACAGGGAACGGGGAGTCTTAAAGGTGGCAAGACTAGTAATGAATATTTTAACTGCTTTGCTGGAATAAATTTAGCTTTAATGAAATAAACTGAAAGCAGTGGCCTAGTGCAAAATAAGAACAGGGATGGAGCTTACCTCATATCATAATGTCCCAGCGGTGAGTTTTTAAAGAAAAGCTGTGTTTCAGGCAGAACACGCTCGGGCCGTCAGACAGTCTCCACTGCATCGCTTCCAGCCGCAGCATGGCTGCCAGGCTGCCTCGGAGCCGGGACCCGGAGATGTGCCACCAGATGTTGGGAATGAAAGAGAACAAGCAAATCTGCCTCTTAAAAAATAAGCCACTGTTATTTGGGGTGGGGCCATGGGACTTGGCATCAGGTTCCCTCTTCTATTAATTAGTATTTGTGTTGGTTTTAATTAGTTTTGATTGCAGTTTACAAATGTAAATGTGTCTCCCATGGCATCTCCCTCACCTCCTGGGAATATGAAATGAGTGTTTAGTGTAACAGCGTCTGAGTTATGCACAAGAAGGAAAACAAACAGAAAAGCTCTGTGTACGTCCACAGTGCTGGTGCAGTTTCTGGGGATCTCCAGCTCAGCCCGTGGTAAACAGAGGGGAGAAGGTCCTCGAAAGGAGAAGAGAAACTATCTGGATGGCCCTTCAAAGAAGTGTCTGATGCTCTGAGGAAAGGTCCAAGGACATCCCTTTGCCAACATGAAGCCTGCAGGAGTTATCCATCCCGTCGTGCCGTGCCGCGCTGCGGGTGCAGGAGGAGGGTGTCCCGCGGGCTGGGGAGTCACCGACAGTGACACCGGGGCCACCGGGCTTAGCCCTTGCAGCAAGCTGGGAGATCCCTCGTCTCCGTCAGATGAAGGAAAGCTTCCTTACTAGGAGGTTAATGTACTTGATTCACCACCCACTGGGATATCATCTCTCTTATTAGTGTTTGCCATTTATTGTTTAATTAAGGTCACCCAATGGGCCTATAAATGACATCTTAATTAATAGCCTGTGATATCTGCCAGTGCCAGCCAGGCTTGCTCTAGAGTCGGTACCCCAGGAAGAGAGCAAGAACTGAGCCGCGAGGCTCACCTGCCGTAACTCACCTGCAAGGAGAAGACTCTGCACTTACCCTGCTCGCCTGCAAAGAGGAGCGGCACGGTGGCAAAGCTCTTGCCCATGGGTGCTGTGTCCCCACAAGCGAGGTACAGGGCTGCAGGCTGGTGGGAGGGTGCACCCGCTTCATGTCCCTGCCTGCTAATTGGTGTCATTAAGACCAGTGGTGGGGCCAGCGCGGATGTGCTGCTGCTCTCACTGAATCCACGCACGCTGCTGCGGGAGTGCTGAGCGCAGGGCAGGGTGCTGCCGGGGCTGCCAGCAGCAAATGCACATCCACTGGTGTCAAACGTGGGTGTCACCCGCTGGTGGCACACCCGCTGAGGACACAGCCAGCCACCTTCCCTCGTTTAGGCAAACACTAAGTCCTTTGCACCTTCAAGTATTCCGTCTTTCCCTGGTGGCGATTTCCCTGTTTGCCCTTTCCTGGGCGGCACGGATGGGTGCGAAGGGCTCCCAGCGCCCGCTGGCTCCTCGCCTCTGATGGCAGCACCATCCCAGATTTACAGCTCGGCGTTTACTCACAAACGGTGAGATAATGCAGATGCCACCTGACCGGCCGTAAATCAGGGTGTGTGATCTGACGATGCGCTTGTGACTCAGCAGCGTGCTCAGATCCATCGCCTGTGATTTATGACTCAGCTTTGTGACTTATTTCAGAGTCAGTCATAGTTCAGAGCCAGCCTGTAACTCAGACCCATCACATATTCATCAGTGACACAGGACTTGGATAACTCAGGGATAACTTCAGAATTAATTGTGTTACTTATGAAGTTGCTGACATGACTTATAAATTGCCACATGGTCGATAAATCAGCAAGACATCTGAGAAATTAATCATATTTTTTTTCAGTCAGAAACTTCATGTGCCTTATAAATCAGACATTGGAACAGCTTATTGTTCATCAAACCCACACTTGGAAAACAGCTTTTGGGGCAGAATAGATATTTATGGAATATCTGTCCCAAACTGCTTAACGAGGTTAAAGAAAACGTAAGGGCAAATGAAAGTGAAATGTGTGAAGGAAAAGCATGCATCGCCGTACCGTACTGCAGCGTTTGTGCTGGCGGGGCTGACGTTGTCCCTGCAGCACCTGCGCACGGAGCTGGCTGGGATCTGTACACCAAGACATGGTCCTGCGCACCGGTGCTGGATGCTCGCCACGCAGGGAGCATGCCCACTCCCCGGGGTAGGACCACAGCAGCGTTACGCTCCGGTCAGGGCTGGTGCACATCACGCAGGGTTAAACCTCTCATCCTGCCCCGCAGTGCTCGCAGCCAAGGGCATTCTCAGCAAAGTTGATTAAGGAACATTGACTGAGACCCACCATTGAAATCCAAGTGCGGTGTTCAACCTGCTGAATGCGGTGTTCAACCGGCTGAACTTCCACAGTCGTTACCTTTGCACAAGTGACGAACTAAAGACTCGCCGCAGCCACGGCTGAGCCGTTTGGGTGGGCGTGGGGCAAGGCGTTGTGTCCAGACGCGAGGCGTCAGCGTTCCCAGCCCTGGGGACCCGTTCTCAGCCTTGTCCCGGGGCTCTCCTCCAGAGCTGGGAAGACGCACGTGGAGATGACCTTTATATTTCTCAGGGTTGCACACAAAATATATCCTTTCCCTATTTCGTGCTCGTTTAAGACGTGTACAACAGAAACATGCCAGGGCTGAGGTTTCTGCGGTGTAGGATGAAGGCTTGGAGGAATTGCCAGGGCTCACAGGGACACACGGGTTGACCTTCAGCGCCTGCTGCAGCCCACGAGCTCCATAGTGCTGTCTGCTGCTCTTATTTCTATCAGCCCCCTGCTCAGAAAGTGTAACAAATATGCTCTTAATGATAACAATCAATACATTCGATGAAGAATCGGATTTTATTTAATGTGCAATTCACTTAGAGCCTGACACATCTATTTAGATTTATTAAAGCAATTCTTGTACATTGACTCAGTGCTGATTGATTCCTTGAAACACATTTTAGTGGGGCTTTAAAATCCCAGCAAGACAGACATTTTCTATATCCTGCATTTAAACTACTACAAATGCAACATGTTCTCATCAGTAGGTGTCCCTTTAGAATACAGAATCACCCTATTTTTGTTCTATATAAAACGCATGGAAGAAATTATTCAGGACATGTTTAAAGGATGGGGTTTTTTAATGAATCTGTGGGCAATTTACCATAAATTACACATGGAAATGTAAAATCTAATCAACTAGTTGCATAAGCATAGCCATATGTGCAGGAGTTTCACTCCTGAAAAAAAAAGCAAATTAAATGAATACATTGGAGATGATTTGAATACATCAAGCAGATTTTTAAAGTATTTCCCTAAGAAACAGCCTGCACAAAGCCCTGTCACTAATAGAATGGGAATAGTTGCCAGTAAATATTTACATTAGCAGCTTTTGATGGAAAAACAAAACTCCAGGCAAAACATCTAAGGTTTCCCATCAGATGCAGCTCTGAGACTCACTTTTTCCTTGCTTCTCTCCCCAGTGGAGTGGGATCCTTGGGCAGCTCTACCTGGCTCCTTGCAGAGGGAAGCCCCTGGGACCCCCCAGGACCTCGGGTCTCTGCGCACCAGCTTTTCCAGAAGCATCTTTGGAAACATTCGCTCCTAAGAGCTCCTCCCCTGTAACGTGCACCCAAACTGGAGGCCTTAAACTTAAATTTCCCGTGCATAAAGGGCTTGATGAGGGGTAATTGCCTCCTTTCTCCAAAGCCCTTTGAAACCCGCAGCCATAGAGCACTGGAGAGCTGCTGCCACTGGCAACCAAGCTGGTCCAAGCCCCCCTCCTGGGACGCTCCTGGCAGCAGTGGGCTTTGGAGAGGGGTCACAGGCGGGCGGCAGAGAAGCTGTTACCCCAATCTCTCCGCTGCTCCGGGAGCAGGCGCTCAGCCCGTGCCGTGCTGGTGTGCTGCTGGCACCCAGCCTGCACGGCGATGATGGGACATGGCCATGTGGCGATGGACACGACCTTGCGGTGATGGACACGGCCATGCGGCCCCACCACCGTGCACAGGCACAGCCCTTCTGTAAGTGCCCACAGCCAGAGTGGGGCCTGGAGTTGCTCCATTTTTCCATCAGCTCTGGCCCAGCAAAGTGCACAATTCTGCTCCTTCCCTGGAGGAAGGTGAGGGCTCACTCCTGCAGTGAGTTTCCGTGCCAGGAAAACTTCCCATTTAGAAACACACATCAAAACCAGAGAAGAAATTAATGCTCGTGGGTAGCAGATGCAAAAGACAAAGCTGCAGCTGGAACAGATTCATGAGATGCAAATATTGACAGCAAACTTTTTGCAGCCTACCGAGCTCCCAAGGTGCCGTGCATGGGAGCGCTCACAGCTGGGTCTCATTTTCTGCTGGCAGTCAAGGCAGAGCGGCTGTCCCCAATTCCAGCTATCAGCATGGCTTTCTTAGGGGTAGAATAAAGGTCTGATGATAACTTAAACCCCCCCAGAAGCCGTGACTCTGTAGTGATGTGCTGCTTGGTTTCTATGGGAACAGGCTGAGCTGGTTGATTAGAAAACCACGTGCAGAAGAGGCAGGAAAAGCAGCGAGTGGTGCTGCTGATGCAGAGATTAATTGGTGTGACTCAGGCTGGGCTTTTATATAATTTGCAGCCATCCCGAAAGGTGCCTCAGCGCCCGAGTTGGGATGTAATGAGATGTTCACAGGAGAACAATCTCATCACTTGTTGCAACGATTGTGGCTCCTACTTTAAAAAAAAAAAATGGAGTGGGCAATTTATTTTTGTCTGCTAGTTTCTAAATCACCTGTAACTTGACTTGCAAAGATCACTGCTAAGGCATGGGGAGGATCTGCTGCTGGTGGGGAGGCAAGAGGCTGTTCCTCCCCTTGCCCTTGCTGGGCTTTGTGTCACCAGTATTGGCCACAGGTAAAAAATGCATTTTTTTTCTATGTGGGAGAGTCTTCCCAGCTGTGGAAAGGACCTAGACAAGCCATGGGACTGCTGTGTCCCAGTCCTGGCAGTGTGTCACATGCCACAAACTCACCCATTTCTCCTAAAAAAGACCCCTGAGCTAAAAACCTCCCCGCTGTCAGCCTGGAGCACGGAGCTGCCCCGACATCGCACCGGGCAGGTGGGAACAGCTCCGGGGCATGGAGACCCTTTGCTGATGAACTGTTTGCAGGTGAGGAGGCAGCCCTGGTGTTCTGAATGTCTTCATTTGGCAAGGTTCAAGTACAGGCTGAGCCGGTCAGTGTTGGCACCCATCTGCCTGCATGTACCTTTTGGTGAGGGCAAAGCTGCTGCCGGGCTCTGTGCCAGTGCCCTTCCTGGCCTGTTTGGCACATGGGCATTGCAGGTTGGGATGCGCTTCTCGGGTCGGTGTGTGGGGTGGGAGGTCGCCTGGCGGGGTGGTGGAGTATTTGTAAAGTGTGTGGTACGTGTGCCGCTTCAGTCGTTTAGAAATAATGAGTACAGCTTGTTTGAACAGAAAACACATTTGGAAAACAAAATTAGACTCCAAGCTGAAAGATAAACTCTGTTGTAAGCACTTGTAAGAAAGAGTTTAAGAAAAGGATTAACAGGGATTTGTTGCGTCTCTGAGCTAGAGGAGCTCCATCAGTAAATCTGATTATCAGCTCTGCCTAGCGCTTAGTGATTTAAAATGCCAAAAGGCTGATGGTGGAAATAAGGCAGGTTTTCAGAGGCATGGCGCTCGTCCCTGCTGTGCTGGTGGTCCCAGAGGCCGGAGGCCACACGTGGGTGGTGCTGGATGGGGCGACAGCCCCGCACACCCCTCCACGGGAGGCTGGGTTCTGTGGGGAGTGGGGCACGTTCCTCCCTCCCTTCCCGCCTGCAGAAGGACACATTGTGCCTCCAGGTCCCGGACAAGAAGCAGAACGGATGGCATATTAATTTCCCGGGTATTAGCTGGTGGATAGGTGAGGTTTTCATCTTCTTCCTAATGAATGATGCTCAATGCAAATCAGGAGATATTACTTATGTGCCAGTGGCTGTTGAATTATTCATTGGTGAAAAAATCACCAGGAACCAGCCAAAGGAAAGCACAATAAGCAATTAACTGCCTTCATTGGTGCTGCCTAGCTTTCATTAGTCTGTATTCATGTAATCAGTACTTTTTCCAAAGGATGGATTTGGCTCAGGGAGCAGAGTGCATGAGCCATGCTAAGCACAGGGTAACTCCTGCTGGTATCTCCTTGAGAGAGGAAGATTTTGGTTTGTGTCTGTCTGTCTTTGACTCGTTCTTTGGTTTGTTTTTTGTTGTTTTTTGTTGGTTGGTTGGTTTGGGATTTTGGTTTTGGTTTTTTTGTTTTTGTTTTTTTTTTTTTTTAAAGAATTTCTGGCTTCTGCCAATGCTGAATGGAGCAATCCCGTTCAGCAGCAGATGTGCATTGCCCTTTTCGCCGCTCCCTTGGAACCTCTCTCTCTGCTCCAGAGCTGGCCCCAGCGCTGCACTGGGGGTGGCCGAGCCATCAGCCCCCCCTGCACTCTTGTCCCGCTGAAGCAAAGCAGGAGGGAGTTCTGCTTTCCGTGGCACATCTTGCCCGGGCACTGATGCTGCTTCGTACTGGCTTCTGAGGGCTCTCCCCGGGAGCTTGGGGGGCTGGGGGGAACCTCGTGAGCCCGGTCGCTTCCTATCATGAGCACTGCTGCCTGCAAGTCTTTATGGAAACTCATCAAACCTCTTCTTAAGAGCACAGTGGATTTCTTTCCCCAGTGTTGTTGGAAGGGTTTTACAACCCAGACCCGGCTGCTCTGAGCTTAGAAACCTTTTTGTAATTTCTAGCCTAAATTTATTCCTCAGTTCATACCTCGCTATCCCTCTGCTAACACCATCCTTTCATTTAGATAGCCCCGCTTCCCTGGGGACAGCCTGCACAGATGTGTTCAGCCGCTTTCAAGTCCCCCCACCCCAGACGGACCCCGCAGGGTGGGACACCCTCGCGCTCCCCGCCGGCTGTTGCTCCCCCTTTGCAGGGCGATGCCAAGGGGGGTGGGCAGAGCTTTGCCCGCCCAGGCACTGCGCCTCCATCAGCATTGCCTTCCATCAGGGTCCCTTGCACTCGCCTGGCCCTGGGGACCCCCTGCTCCCAAAAGATGAAATACGGACCCTTGGGCTTAGGCTAATCAGTAGCAGCTCATCACGTCAGTTTTCCAATGTCTGGGTGGATTTTTTTCCTTTTCACAAAGACAAATGCTTCTAATGAGCTGGTTAAACACTGGTGATCAACAGAAAACTGTTTTTAATTAAATTTGCATACAAAAAAGTCGTCGCAATTACAATTAGCTTGCTATGGAAATTGGGTGTGCAGAGAGGATAAAAATATTCTTGCAAAGAAAAGGACAGAAAACTCACATTCACACTTACAGAAATAATCTCCTTAAATTTGTCACTTTGACTTCAATCCTGTACTTTTAATGTATGCTTTACACCCCAAGGGTTTAGCTCACTCGCTGGATGATGCCACACGTGCACATGCTTGCAGGATTAAAAAAAAAAAAAATCAGAGCTGCAGGAACGTTTTGAAGTCCCCTGTTTTGTCAGTTGGGTTTCCCACCCTTTAACCCTCTGCTTCACCTGTCCGTGAGAGGTACCAGCAGTTGCTGGAAAATCCAGACCTCTTGGAGAGCTGAAATACTCCTGGGCACTTAACTATGAGAAAGCAGGATGGTTCTTTTTAAATGAAATTAGGAAAGAAAATGAAACAAAGTACTTGTGATTTTAACCTAAAATGCTTTTGCGTTCTTGGGGAGCACAACTCATGTCCCAAACCAGGTGGGTTTTGACAGCGATGTTTTACAGAGAAAACACAAACATTGCTGGCAGTCTCCAGGATTGACACCGTCAGATCACAGGCAGAAGAAAAATTGTTTAAAATTCTGTTTGACCTCTTTACAATTTTACGCATTTTATTGTCTTAATGAGGCACAAAGGAGAGCCATTATTGGTTCCTTTACCAATTTATTAAAAACTGGCTTCTTCATCTGCTATTAAGACTAGTAAAATTATACATCCTCCTCCATCCCTGCCTGTTCTCATGCCCTGCTTTACTTTTCAGTATCAGACCTACAACTTGAGTTCATTTTCTACAGCAAGCGGCATTTATTTGTAATTTGCCCAGTGGTTTTTGCAGGTGAGAGCCCAGCTCAGCTTCGCCCAGCCCCGGGAGCCCCTCGCACCAACGCGCCTGTCTCCCGGCCACGGCAGAAGCAGGCAGGCTGGGAGCGAGGGCAGCGGCAGAAGGATGCGATTCTCTTCTGGCCTCATTTGAGTATCCTTGAATAAATCCTTCACCTGGTTTCCAGCCCTCATCCTCACCAGCGGAGCTGGGCACGCTAGTGCTGGTCCAAAGGCAAATGCATTTGCCCCCTTGACCAGCATCCATTTGAGCTCCAGCCTTCCCGATCCTGGCGTTTCCCATGCCTTGGCCAGTCGTGTCGCTGGGGGCAGAGGCTGTGCGGGAGGGACCCGCTGGAGGACGTGCCGGGGGAGGGGGCTGTGCCCCAGCAGCGGCCGGA
>NW_009623066.1:14406-15217 GCF_000690535.1 Cariama cristata
GCAGTCAATAGTAAATGAAGTGGGTAACAATTACACTTACGCCTCTAATTTAATTCATTTCTTTGAAGGTATAAGAGCATCCATCCAGTGTTTGCTGTTGACACCAGCGAACACTTCCACGGGCTCAGGCCAGCCCGGCCCACGTGCCTGGGGGCTTCCCACCAGAGGAGTAAGTACAGTCTGCAGTAAAAAGAGATAGATCTTAAATTCAGTGTGCATTAACTCATCTGCCCACTGCTGCTGGCAGAAAGCATATTGTCTGGAAGGCTGTGCCATCTCCTGGTTTAGTTAATGAGGGGGAGCTATTTAAACAAAAATAAATTAAAATCACACTTAGGCAGTGCTGTCCGACGGGCTGTGGGGACGCGGGGCTGCTCGGATCCCCCGCAGTCCGGCTGGGCTTGGCAGGGAGGGTTTGGTGGCTGTGGCGAGGCTGGGGGTCCCTAACACCTGCTGCGCCGCGCTCGCCATCGCTCCGGCACAGCCCAGCTGCAGCTCGAAGCCTCCTGCGTTCACCGTGTGGCCTCAGTGCCGTGAAACAGTACTTAGAAGTTACATTTCATTCAGAACAACTGTAGCCTGAACAAAATTACTCTTAAAAAATGCAAATGAACTGCAGTTTCTTTTCATTTTTCCCCTTTAACCGCAGTTACTCTGTCACTGGTGGATTTATGTAGTTTGGCTGCAGGTTTTAATTGCTGTTTGCATACACAGCAGTGTAACATCCAAGCACTAAAAGTGTAATTCTATTTCACATCCAAATCCGAACCACTGCAGAAAAATTATCAGTATGTGTGTTTTGATACCAGCT
>NW_009623066.1:15256-15473 GCF_000690535.1 Cariama cristata
TGAGGAGAAAGGACCAAGTATATGTGTTTTGGTTTAAGCACTTTGTAAAATACGCAGTGAAGGAGAAAGGAAACCAATACCAAGTCGGAGGCCATGCGGGACGTGGAGGCTCTGTTTGACTTTGCGGCTGGAAGAAAACGTAATAAAAACTTGTGTCACTCCGGTAGGATGAGACGAACGTCCCCAGGCCCACCCGGAGGGGTGCTGGGACGCGCCG
>NW_009623067.1:0-3780 GCF_000690535.1 Cariama cristata
GCGTGACGGCACGGCTTGGCCAAGCCCCAGGGATGAACCTCCTTATTCCAACCCCACCCTACCCCAGCGCAAATAGTTTGAGTCCTAGACTATTACTTCCACTCTTTTGATGGCTGTAATTTGCCCGTTTTTCCTCTGGGACAGACTCCAGCTACATACCAAGTAGAGAATTGGACTGGTTATCGTTCATTTGGGTATGGAAGGATAAATTAGCCCACAGCATTTTTAATTCTTCCTTTGATTGTTTACAACATGTGAGGGTTGATACAAAGAGCAAACTTAACGACCCACAGGAGACTTCAATTAAGAAGATTGTATTTCAACAATTTTTTTTAAAGTTTTTTTTATCTTTTTTTTTCCCCCCCCTTCTTCCCCACTTGCCCTCCCCCTCTCCACTTCAGATGTTCAACCTCAAATCAGCAGAGGGATCGAAACCACTCCGCTGCTGTTCAGGGGGGAAACACCCCTTTCTGCAATGCAAGTCTAGCGACAGAAGAGTGAGTATTGCACGGAGAAGGATTGGGAAATATATATCTCTCGTAATTATGTTTTCGTTAAATGGATTGCGCTTTGAAAAGAGAGGAAATTCTTATATCTGAAATTTTGTCTTTCAGACCTTCTTAAAGAAAGAACAAAACATTTTCAAATCTTGTCTCTGGCTCTTTTTAACTTGCATTCCTGTAAAGTGGACAAAGATTGGATTAGTCTAATTACAGGATGGTTCTTTTAACAAGAAATCTGCTACAGAGAGGTCTAAAATGGCCTAAATAATTAAAGTTTTCTTTCTTACCCTCTTCATCTTAAGCAATGAGTAATGTTTGAAGTCCAGACTGAGCCACCTGACTAGAGCCTTTCATTTTTAATTGGTTGACCTTAAGTCCACCAGCTGTCTTTGCTAGCAGCTTTTTTTCTGAAGCCACTCTACAAAGACTTAGAACAAATTAGGAAGACTAAATTACTGCGGACTAACACTTTGTGACCTTTTGACATGCCAAGTGTACATTGCCTCAGAAGCAGTTGTAGATTTGGCTGCATAGTATTCACTCGAGCGTTGCCATTTTGCTGGGTAATATTGTTTTAATTATTCTTTAAGAAGGGTTTCTTAGTGCAAATGACAAGATCCAGTTAATCGTATCCCCACTGGGAAAAATAAGATTACCTGTGTACTTCAGGTGAAGACTCCGGCGATGGTTTTGCTTTGTTAGCTGCTGGTCATTGCGGGGGGTTTTGTGCGTGAGAAGGCAGCTTGGCGGATGCTTTGTATGAAGGCAGATGAAACGAGCCTTTTAAAACCGGAGGTGTACGATGCTGGGGCTCACCCGCGGTGAACCCTACGCACGCTCACCTGGCTCACGGTCCTGCTGTGGTGCTTCCAGCAAGCATCCAACCTCCATCCCTCAGTTCCCCCATCCGTGAAAGGGGAGGAGGTCTCTGCTGCCCGTGGCTGGGTGCTTTGCCGTGCCGCGGTTCCCACCGGGGTGGGAGCCCAGCGAAGGGCTGGGCAAACGCAGCGTGAGAAATTCACGGCGAGCAGAGGAATATCTGACTTCTGGGGTCACACCCAGGGTATTTCTGACCAGCGTTACGTGCGGCGGAAACGCTGCTGGATTGAGTGGGGTGAAACGGCCTGTTCTTAAACGGAAAAATAGAGGGGTTTGTGTGTGTTTTCTGTTTTTCAGCCACAAAGAGCCAAAGAAACTGCCAGTTGTTCACACCTCTCAGTCTAGTGAGTTGGTTGTCACCTATTTTTTTTGCGGAGAAGAAATTCCCTACAGGAGGATGTTAAAGGCCCAGAGCCTGACACTTGGGCACTTTAAAGAACAGCTGAGCAAAAAGGGAAATTACAGGTAAGGATCTCTGGTTTGTTTGTGCTTCAGTATATTCTAATAAGTTGAAAGATTCAGCAGATATTTTGCAGGTCTACCCACAGTGACAGACAGATTCACCTCGCTTTTCAGAGGCTGTAGATCTTCTTACTCTCTTTCCACTCAAACCGAGAGCAACTTGGAGATGGAGAAGAGGGCCGTGAGCTGCAGCTTGGCTGCAGGGCCACCTCCTCTCCATCTCTCTGCCCAGCCTCCTTCCCCAGGTGCATCAGGATGCAGGCTGGCAGGCTTCGTGCTCCAACCCTTGACCAAAAAACTCGGATAGCGGGAAGAGCTGGGCTGGCATCGCCACAAAGGCATGGAGCAGTGAGGTTCAGTTTCCAAACTGGGGTCAGCATTCATCTTGGTGCTGACCTCCTGCTTTGCCTGTGCATTTAATTTTTTCATTTTTAAATTTTTTTTTTTTTTTTTTTTTGCAACGGAGTGGCCGTAAACAGGGTCAGTGAAAGGTTGGGTTGTTGTATCTGAGCGGACATGTAGCTGAGATGCAGCGAGCTCGCTTTTTCTCTTCATTAGGGAAAAAAACTTCTGCCCTGCAGGGAAAGCTCTACCAGCAATACTGAGTTCCTTCTCTGAAATGCCAACAGACCCTGCCTGTCTGGTTTCCAGGGCCCAACTCCCAGTTTAACCAGTTTGCTGCTTCCCCTGCTCTTCTTGTTCCCATGGCAGTAGCTTCACATCGGCTGTTTTTGCTGTGCTTTCCCAGTGGATCTGGGCACTAGTGGGCTCATCCGTTGGCCACTTCTGCAGGGTGAGCAGGAGAGAGAGGTCCCAACTTTAAGTTTTGAATGTGGTGGTGCTTCAGAGAGCCAGAAGGCCTTGCCCTGGAACTGGCGGCCTCCGGTTTCACCTCCAAATGGCCATTTGGGTTTGGTACAGGGACTTCCCAGCTGCTGCTCCATCACTGGCCTGTCTCTGGCTTTGGAAGTCCACCGATGCAGATCAGGAGTGGGTCACCCATGGGTGCTCTCAGGCTGGGGTCTGTCTATGGCTGTTGCACGGAGGGGGCTGAGGCTGAAATCCTGCCCATCCTTCCCCAAACCCATCTTTGCAGGCTGCCCAGGTGACATCAGCTGGCAGCAACCTGCCCGTAGGTCCAGCCTGGACAACCTGCAGGAGAAGGGCCCTGGCCGCCTTGCCCTGTTGCGCCATTTTCCGGCCCCTAAAGCCTCTCCCGGCCCGCCGCCCTCCTCCTCCCACTGATGCGGCCTTGTGCCCCAGTTGCAGACCAGTTTCCCTGGCCTCGCCACTGGTCTGCCAGTGCTCCAGTGGCTGTGTCGTCCCAGCCTCCCTCCAGAAAAAAAAAAAATCCTTTTATTTTTTTTGTTTGTTTATTTTCTGTGACATTTTTTGTGTGATGCCTGGGTGCAGGAATAGGCTCCTAAAACCTCTGTGGCCCAAAAGCCCCTCCAGGTGCAATTATTTGTGCCTTGTCAGACTGTAATTACTTTGGAAAATGTTTTTAAGTGACTGACAAGGATGAAACAACGTTTTGCTTAGATCTCACCCCTTTACACCTGGGTAAAGACAATACAGAAATTTATAAAAGGAACTTGGGTACGTGCCCAGTATTTTATCTTGCACAGACACAAGGTGAAACTAATTACACAAATGTGTGTACCTCCAGGGAATCATTTTGATCTAAGCTTTGACTTTTGGCTGGACTTTGAGTGAAACTGCGGGTGACCTTCAGGGAAGAGGTCCGCGGTGCCCGGAGTAGCGTATGTGTTGCGGGGAGGCACTAACTAGGCTGCTTTGGTCACATCTGGCATTGATTTCTTTTTAAGGCACATTTAATAAGCATGACTTTGAAGCCATTGCCTTTCATTTAATGCACAAAGACATGCAGAAATGCTCCGCTCTCCAAATTCTTTATTGATTGGATCAGTTTGCG
>NW_009623068.1:0-9074 GCF_000690535.1 Cariama cristata
TCTTTTTGCCCCGAGTATTAGGCAACTGTAGAATAACACCCAGAGAAGGACAACACGAACAAGAAACCTGCGACGTGCCTTCAGCCCTGATTGTAATGATGTAGTAAACTTTAATGTGGGCGCTACAATAGCTCTTTCCTTTTTCTTGCCGGGAGGAGCAGCAGCTGCAAACTTTGCAAAACTAAGACACTTTGCCTGTTGGGCTGTAAAGCAATTCAATTCCACCTCAGAAATACTAAATGAATTGTTAACGGATGTTGAGAGTGTGCAGTCCTTCAAAATAGAGCTGCTATTGACTTTTTGCTTTTGGCACAGGGGCATGGTTGTCAAGAATTTGAAGGAATGTATTGTATGAATTTCTCAGATCACTCACAAAGCATACATAAACAATTGCAGCTGATGAAAGAATGTCCCATATCACCTACGAGGAAGATCCATTTGCACAGTGGCTGAAAGGTCTTGGATTGGCATCATGGGTTGTTAGTTTAATTAAAGCTTGTTTGCCTGTGTTAGGTTTGCTTTTTGGAATAATGATTTTATTGCCTTGCATATTACAATGTAGCCAGGGGTTCATAAGAAGTAGCATTAGAACTACATTTAATGAAAAGGAGGGAGATGTAAGACCATTTTCTGTTAGCAATGAGCTGGAGGACACTTTGAGAATGTAATAAGATGTGGGAAAAGTGCAGAGAGTTATACACAGAAGCAAGCTTGTAGAACAAGAGATGGATACCTGTGGAACAGGAGATGGATACTTGTGGAACCGGAGATAGATAAAATTAAGAAATAAAGTCATAGCAACAAGGTAAGACAAAGAGCTTGTGTGCTAGACAATGAGCTTGTGTCTAATTTATGCAGAAGATATGCATAGCATAAACACCTATCTGAATCTTTTCTAAAAAGTGTGATAGTGGCGTGAACAGTACATGTAACCAACCAGAGCTTGAGCAAGAGTGTGTACAGCAGTAGAAAATGTAATATAAGATGTAGCCTTCTGATTAATAAAGGACTTCTCTGATCATCATATTGGTGTGCTGACCTGTCCATACCTTGTATGAAGGGAGAACCCCGCAGTCAAGAGCACTTTTACATTATTTTTTTGAGATGCCACTCAATTTAGCCTCTATTAAGGTACTGCAACTGAATTGAAGTGCTACCAATTTGTGCCAAAAGCAAATTTGGCTCTAGATCCTTAGTGCATTACATTTGGAAAGTATCATATATGAAAAGAAACAGTTTGGGAAAGTATGAAGTAAGAAAATATTGAGTTTCATGTTAAAATAATTTTATTCATCCTACTCATTAGTTTTCCTGATATTCCTGTAACTTGTTTCATGTTAGGCTTATGTAATCCACCGTTTACCTGTAGATGTTTCTGTGCTTTAACAAGTAAGATTTGCAATAAAAGTGAAAATTATCTCTTATAAACTGGTTGTTACTGCTGCTATCAAGGAGGCAAGGCACTTTGCTTCTGTTTCTTAAGCTAAGCATAGGAAAAAGGTTGATTGTTTGGAAAAACAATCATTAACTTTGCTTAAAAAGTGACAGGTGACCAAAAACTGACCAAGGAGGTATTCCATCCCATCCATGTCATACTCAGTATAAAGCTGAAGGATCATGAGGGTCAGTCTCTTTTCTTTTATGGCTGGCATACCTGTGGGACCCTGCTCGTTCTCCTGCCTCTGACCCCGATCTGTGCATTCCTGAATCCGGATCCTGTTGGTTGCAGAGTCCGGTCCGGGATGTCCGGGTGTCCGCCCTGCTGCAGCGGTCACGTGAGCCCCTGTGGGCTGCAATTCCCTGACCATCATCTGAAAACTCAGTATCGGTTTTGTGTACTTTTCCTTTTATTTCTGTTATTAGTAGTATTAGTATTAATATCATTATACTAATTTTCATTATTATTGTTTTATTAAAGTAGTTCTAATTTCCAACCCGTAAGTGTCTCTCCCTTTTCTCTGTCCCTCCCTCTCCTGGAGGAGAGGGAGGGGTTAACAGAGAGCATCTACCCCGCGTTTTAAGAGCCAGCCCAGCCTTAAATGGTGACATATGCCCAGTTACCAGCAGAGCATTACAGCCTTCCTTGGTGCCCAGCTTACAACCACATGCAACTCTAAGAAGTTTTACAGACATTGGTCTGAAAAAAGCTGAGGTGCAGGAGTCCACTTACTACCTTTGTTACACAACTACTTGTCTTGCAATGAATCTTTCTTGTGGAGAAGTTAACAAGCAGCAGCTGAAAATGTGCTGTTTACCATGTAGGAGCCTTGAGGCAAGATTCCAAAAAAAAAGCAGAAGATACCAGATGCTGTAAGGAATAAAAATTGACTAGAAGAACAGAAAGCTACTGAATTCTGCAGCTTCATTCTTTTCAGTGATGACTGATAAAATATCACAACTTTTTTAGTATTAGATCCCCTTATTAACTGGAGTCTGGATTTGTTAAACCCTGTGATATGCTGCTACAAGTATCGTCCTTTGTGAGACTGGTACATTTTTGCAGTATTTTTTTAAGGCACATTCCATGTGATTTGCTGTGAAGATAGTTGAGTTTGGTGATTGTGAAAGGAAGAATGAAAGAAAAAGACTCCAATAAGATTCAGAATACGAAGTGGAGATGAAAGAGCATGAGAAAGAATCAGAAGAATCCAAGCTTTTCCACGTGGTGTTCCTACTTAGGATTACTTCTAGTAGAAAACCAGAAAAATATGTTAGCTTGGCTTAGCCAAAATCAAATGGTTGGTTTTGGTTGGTTTTTGGTTTTGTTAGGGTTTTCTTGGTTGTTGGGTTGGGTTGGGTTGTTTTTTTTGTTTGTTTTGGTTTTTGTTTTTTCCCAGAGCGTATTACACTAAGGTAATAAACAATGTGCGACATTAATGATCTAATAAAGCCCATTATCATGATATGAAACTCTCTGATACTTTTTCACATCTTTCTTGCCAGTTTTGCTGCCTAAGTAATCATCAATGTCACTATCATTAGAATTGTACTATGTCTTTCAGCAGCCAAACTCATCCTTTAACTTAACCATAAAAATCTTGCAATGGGCATTTTGTTCACTCTAAATATTCTTTTATGCATCATCCACCTTATTCAGAGAAGAACTGGAGATATTTGAAAAAATTACTTGTTCTCTAATAAAACAGATGCCAGATAAGACTGAGACAGAACCAGGGAACACGGCTGTATGCTCGATACAGCTTTCCAACCCTTACCACATTTTGTATGGACTTCGGTGCCAGCAGTAGCTAACTGTGTTCACATATGATTGCATAAGAATATAACGACTTTTTCAGTTTTCACTTTGTTGATTGTTTTCTTGCTAAACTTAGTGAACAACTTAACACTGTTTCTGGTGAGAATTTTGGATTGTGGCTTAGAAATATAAAGTATTAAGACAAAGGGACTTACATTCATTTTTATCACACACTATCACGTTATGCAATATTATTCATAGAGGAATCAAACTCTATCTTAAAATTGGATACTAGTTTTACTTCCTTATTCCAGTGGGAAGTCTTTTCCTCAAGTACACTGCTCTGATGACTGCAAACTTTCATCTAATACCCAGACTAATTTTATTAATATTCATGCTATATCCATTGGTTCCTTTGCCAACATTATCTTTTAGTTTATATAGTCCGGTAAGATCTATTAAAAGAGAACAATGAGCATGCAGTATCTGAATCTTTCTTTCCTCTTCTTGAATCAATAAATAGTGCAGCCTGTTTTATATTTGCCAGTCATGTAATTCCTTCCCCAAACCTTTCACATGAGCAATGTATTATAACTTTTTAATGCTGAACCTGTGAATTCATTTGCTGATTCTTAAAGAATTGTGATATGGAGTTACATCTAACCCTTTGACTTAGAATGCACTAGTGTCTTGCAGTTTAGCTTACCTTGTGGAGATACTTATTATTTCTCATTAGAAGCATTGCCTTTGTCTTAGTGCTCAACATAGCTGTCATCATTGAAAATAAAACTAAATATTTGTTTAATGTACTTAGGTAGCTTTGAATATCTTTATTTAAGAAATGCGGGTTTTTTTCTCTCTCCCCCACTTCATTCTTGTGTTTGAAGATAAGATAAAAGATTACCTTTGCTGAAATTTTAGTTTTATTTCTGGAATATCCCTTTAACCACAATCTTGAATTTTAGCTTGCTTGCTTTCATGACTAGTCCTTTCGCTTCTCTTACATGGGAAATTTCTCCTACATTGTTTGTTCTTAACACCTTCTATGAGGTGTTAATTTTAATAGTTGAACCTTTCCATAGAAATTTTTCCCTTTGTTTGTATTACATTTTCCAGTCAGAGTTTTGAACTCCTCTGTATTCCAGTCCAGCTAACTTAATTCATTAATTTGACTAGTTAGCTCCTTAATTTGTAAAAACAAATCCTTTTGAAATTAAAACCATAAATTACAGTTGGTTTTGTTTGTTTGTTTGTTTGTAATTGATCTAGCTGTTCAATTTAAATTAAATCAATTCAAGGTCTTTTGGACTACAATTATTTTCTACCACCAGCCATTCATGTCTATCCAAAGAAGAAAAAAATTATTATGTATCTAAGAAATTGATAGTACCCCATTAATTTTTAATTCCAGGTAAAAGAGAAAAATATATCTTTTTATTTTAAAGGATGTTCAACAAATAAATCTGTCAGCTTTTATAACCAATATTACCTGATCTTTACTGTAATAGGTAACACTTGCTTTGTAAGCAATATGCTCTCTCCCATAATAAAAGAATTCTAATTGCCCTCAATTATGTTGTATAGATTTCTTCTTTATTCCACATCTGATGCATAGGTGTGTAGCTAACTCCCAGCTCTACTCAGCCGACTGTTTATCACATTCTTTTCTGAAATCTTTTCATCAAAGTAAATTACACTAATTTTAAACTTATCTATGATATACTTCCTTTAAAGTTGAATAAACATTACCATATACCAACACAGTATTAATATTAATGATGTGATAATATGGTGTTGTGTTACTTAAACACTTTGTCTGAACACTGTGCACAATTTTATTTCTGCTCTGAACTGAGATGTGTGCTATTGTTTAAGCATATTTTTAGACTAGTAATAATGCTGTAACTTTCCCAGTTTCTTATGACTCAGTATAAACAGTGATTCTGATCTGTTTTATCTTTCAATACCTATGGATTTCAAGGGAAATACACTTTCTGTCGAAGTAATACAATTTCTGCATCTTTTCCCAATATAAAAATCAGTTAGTTCCCAAGGAGAAAACATGCTGCAATTGGCACGGATACTTCCTGCCTCTAGATTGTACTTTTCTACTTTTTCCCTTTGATTACTTTCTAAATTGACTATTGTTTTTCCTCACATAAATAAGATGACACTGGCATGTGAAAAAAGAAAAATACAGATGTTACTGCAATTGATTGCTTTTTTATTGAAGTTTGTATGTGTACACATATAAGTTGCAAAGCACATTACTCTCAAGTTGTGAGCAACTCTTGCAAAGTTCTTAGATGACATCTAGTAATTTTAGAATTTAGGACTCCTTTCTCTGGTTGCTTCTTCTTTGGGTCAGACTGAAGTTTTTTGTCGTACAATATACTCATGATTAGAAGAAGTAAGTTGCTGGTGCAGCGAAACGTTCATGTATAAGCTTGAAACATATGAGTGAAACTACTAAAATCAATTCAAGGTACAGAGATTAAAATTAAGAACAAAATAAAGTGTCTTTTAGAAATGGGTTATGCAGTCTGTAGAAATACTATATGATTTTTAACTTAATTAAAGAAAATACTCTTGTCTTTTTCAGTCTGGAGACAATGAAAATAGAAACTGAACATGCATACATATACAAGTGAATAGCATTCAGGGTTCAAAATACTTATTTTTCTAAACTGAGGGGGTTCAAAATGTCTCTGTAATCCAGTTTGTGCTAGATAACCCTACCTAACACTTATGTTTTATATTTCTGAAAGAAAATCACTTGGAACAAAAAATTCTACTCTGTCTCAGTAATTCTCTTGTCAGAGTGTGAGGTGAAATACATTGGTTTTCAGAATTCTGTTTTGGTCTATAAGTTTTTTATATAAAGTGATAGAAGGAAATGGCATAGATTTCAATAACTTTGAAAACCAATCTTCCACTGTCTGAACAAACTGTCAGGCTGATAGACATTGAATAAGCATGTTTACTTGTGATTTTACACAGGAAAAGGTATCATTCTAGAGGAAAATGAGGATACATGAGTCATGAAAAGGATTATTACTGTTCAAACACTGACATAGGAATGGTTCATCAAGCTGGCAAGTTATTTTCTGCCTTCCAGGTTGAAGAAAGCATGTGATTTTCTATTATACAAACTACGAAGACTACATCATACTTAAAGAAGTGTTATGCCCAAGAAATCAATCAAGATATTTAGACTAATCTTACTATTTTGAAGTTAAGTATATATACAGGTTGTTGCATGACAAAAAGACATTGCCTGCTTCATACACAGTATCCAAAGGTAGAATTAACAATTTCAAAATTACTGTGCTGTACTCTTTCCATTATCATATAGATGGCACTTGCTTGCTATACAATCTAGGAAACTGCACGAACCACACTGTCACTGTGTACTAGTATAATGAAATTAGCACATGAAGCCAAGAGTTACCATGGTTGGTTTTTTTTTTTTCTTCTCTAGGATGATTACATATTACCCACTATAAGATCCTAAAGAAAAAAATTTCAAAAATTTATAAAAGATGTTTGAGATCTTGATTGTAGTGGCAACAGCTAGATAATAATTAAATTGTGGATATGTTCCTATGCATCCTGAGATTTAATTTAAAGTAAAAATATAACCAAAGCTTTCTGTAGAAACTCTTGCAGAAGAATTTCTTCTCTGCGTTTGGAAGATCTAGAGACAAAAGTAATAGAAGCATTTTTTACAGTTTTCTTTGCATTTAATTAACAACCTCTGGAAGAATCTGAGGACTGCTTTTAAAAAGTATTCTAGTTTCTACAGATCAAATACACTATTGCCAAAATTGAATCTAAGCCCTGTGTTAGGACACTAGATTTTTACAGGAGATAGTGAGGTCTTTGGAAGACATCTCAAAGAAACATGCAAAAGTGGTAGGTGTGTAAGACCCAGCAATAAAAAAACATCACAAATAACATAATTGTATAAATTCTTCCTCCTTAAATATTTCATTTAACATTTTATAAAAGTCTTGTGCACCTCTCTTAATCTCTAAAGCATTTAGGTCAAAGAACTAGCATAGTTTAATCTTTTCTCTTAAAACATAGCTGATGAGCATGCGGTCAAATTTGGTTCTTTTTGTTGTTGTTTTTGTTGTTTTGTTTTGTTTTTAAAAGTAAGACCCAAATGGTTAGAATACTTCTTGTTTTCCTCTTTTGTTGTATCATTTTTTTTCACCTAGTAGAAAATAAAAACTTAAAACCATAAAACCTTACTGTTTAAACACAACTTGGTTATTTGTAAATCAAAAGAAATTAGAAAAAAGTTCCCTTTTATTTTTTTTTCTGAATAATGAGTAATTAACTTGAACTCACAGAGATTACAAACAATTAGCTAATTTTGTTCCAGGTTGTATTGTGAATTCATAAAGTTATATCTTTATAAGGATAACATGAATTAAATAAAATACTGATATCAACTCTACTAGACTCATTTCCAGATATTCTTTTATTGAAGGCACAAGAAAAACATACACTACATATTTTCCCCAAAGGATGTTGGGTGAAAATATATTTTGACATTTTCCAGGTGCTCACAGGTAGCTGGTAGCTCTCTGAAACAAAATGTCTCCCAGTGCTCCACCCTGTGTGTTTTCACTTTGTATTGTGCCTCCTGTGGGGTACAGTTAAGAGGTACATGTCAGTTTTTAGACTGCTGTCCTGTCAACCAGAGTATGGCACGCGTGTATCTGGACACACGCACTTATGCACACACACTCCTTTTGGCATCTGAAAGAGTTATAGCCTTAGCCTTAGCCTCAACTGTGTTAGTAGGAGTATCTAACATTTCTGACTGTAAATGACGGCTAAGACAGTATTCTTAACAGTCACTAACTCATATATTTATATACTTGGGCTACTTCTGTGTGTAATTTCACCATTATGATAAGCTAAACTGGACAGTAAAGAAAAAAGTTTGCTGCACAGAGAGGTTGAAATTGAACCCATAATTTCAAAATGAATGCACAAGTTCAAACACTGGTGTTAGTTCTCACCTAAGCATTTTAAAGGAAACAAACAGCACATTTTTTAGATTTTTTGGTTATTATTATAAAAGAAAGCACAAAAGAAAAAAAAAAAAACAACCCACTGATGTTTCTGGAAGCTTTACTGAAATGTTATAATGGAAGTTTAGTTCCTCTTTTAAAAATGAAATATATTGGCCTTAGTCACAACTAGGCACTCTGCCCTATCATTCAATAAAATAAATATCTAAATGTAAAGAAAACAGCCATTTTATTAATAGTAACAAGCACTGGTGTCCTGGTTTGACTAAAACAGGGCTATTTTCTCCTTTCAGGAGTTTTTCTTTCAATCAAGTCCCTTCTAAGTAACTGCACTTTCTGAAAGTACAGCTACATGTTTTCAGACACTGTCTGCGTTTCAGCCGTGATAACGCTCGATGTTTATAGTTGCTACTGAAGTATCAGTAGGATTGGTATGCAGAATGACCCATGTTTATACTTACCCCCATAAGAACCAAGGCCACTGCTGGCCCCCCTTTGTTAAGCAAGTAAAAAGTCGTAAAAGGGTGGCACCTGCGGAAGAGTGCAGACAGGACAGGTGACCAAAAACTGACCGACGAGGTATTCCATCCCATCCACGTGATCCTCGGTATAAAGCTAAGGGATCACGAGGGTCTCGCTCTCTTCTCTCATGGCCGGCATCCCTGTGGGACCCTGCTCGCTCTCCTGCCTCCGACCCTGATCCGTGCATTCCTGAATCCAGTTCCTGTTGGCTGCTGAGTCTGGTCCAGGACATCTGGGTGCCCACCTTGCCATGGCAGCACGGGGAGCCACCCCGCCCGTGGCCTGCAATCCCCCCACTGTCATCGGGA
>NW_009623069.1:0-13254 GCF_000690535.1 Cariama cristata
TCTTGCCCTTTTTGAAGAATGGAGTGACACTGGCTTTCCTCCAGTCTCAGGCATCTCTCCTGTTCTCCATGACCTTTCAAAGATGACGGAGAGCGGCTCAGCAATAACATCTGCCAGCTCCCTCAGCACTCATGTGTGCATCCCATCGGGGCCCGTGGATTTGTGGGTGACCAGTTTGCTTAAATGATCTTTAACCTGATCCTCCTTGACCAAGGGAAAGTCTGCCTTTCTCCTGTCTTCTTCTCTTACTTCCAGGGTCTGGGATTCCTGAGGGTCTGCCTTAGCCATAAAGACTGAAGCAAAGAAGGCGTTCAGTAACTCTGACTTCTCTGTACCCTCTGTCACCACTGTACCCATCTCGTTCAACAGCTGAAACCGTTGCACAGTCCAGTCCTAGGGAAGGTAAATGAACACAGAATTGGACTTAATGTTTCCCTCACTTATCAGCACTTCCTCCAAACAAGTTTTCCAAAAACACACACCCTGTTTTGAGTCCGATGACATAAGTGATCCTGATGTCTAGGTGTTCACAGAACTCCTCATTATCTACAGTAAAAACCTGTAAGACCGTTGCACAAGAAAAGTTTCTCACCTTCTGAAATATTTTTAGAATAAACCTGCTAGAGACAGTTTTAGTATTACTCTTTTTTGCTTTGAAGTCTTTTTTTATTTGACCTTTGGAACAAATATTTCACAGGATTATTTGTAGCTAAGAAACATGATGAAGAACTTGAAATATTCTCTCTTTCTGCCCATAATTTGTTACTGTACATACATTTTTATTCTGCGTTGTTCCTTTCCTTCTAAATTCTTCCACCTCTACCAGCCTGCAACTGTAATTGTGCAGTAACATTTTTTCAGTAAAGAGGCATTTCTGAAAGTGGTTATTTCTGCACATAACACCTCCAAATATTTTGCTTTGTCTTAACTAAATGCCCAGCTTTTTTCTGGGGTGCTTGACAATGCCCCTTTAAAATCTTTTTTATGTCAGTGTTTCCCTGAGAATTGTGGGAGAAGTAGAATAATTACAATCCATTTACCACAGTAGTGTTGGGACTAATCAGGTCCTTACAGATGGCAGATACAGATTTCATTATAATTGGTACTGTGATTTTTCCATAACCTATTTGTTACTTCATTTAAAGAGATTTTGAAATCAGATCACTAATAACCCAAAAATCCAAGGGGGGGGGGGGGGAAAGATAGTTGCTTTGAAAATCCCTGAAAAGAGAAGATCAACACACTGAACTCCCATTCAGTTTTAAGGGGAATCAAATCACAATAAAGACCTCTTTTAAAAGTCCCAGTTCAAACCTCAAAAACCCTATGAGATAAATAAATCTGTTCGCATTTTGTAGACTATGACTCTGATGCACAGAAGGAGTTATGCAACTTGCTCAAGATCCTGTTGAAGACCCTAGTAGAGATCTGCTGACTCCCCATATGTGTGTTTAAGATTTAATGCCGTCCTCTTTCCCAAAATGCTTGAAGAAGGCCTTTCAGCAATTCAACAAGACACTAGATCAAACAAAAAAATAAAAAAGGGAGGAGGAGGGAGCACGACTCTAGCATAGATGGGATATTTAACAGTGCTCTGGATGAACAGGAAGGATACGGTAAGCATATCTTCATTCATCCCTTAAAGGATTCATCTTCATTCATCCTTTCATTCAGGCCCTTAAAGCCCTGACTTGGTGAGGATACAGTTTGCTTTGGGACTGCTCAGTTTCTCTTACAGGTGATGTTCCCATCTTGCTGCAGGGAGAATTCACATGCTTGTGAACCAAAATTAGTCTGTCATGATATAGGAAACTGGCCATCAAAAAAAGAAATCAAGGGTCGGATGTAAATCAAAACCATCACAGAGCCCTAGTCTACTCCTAGGGCTCATTTCAAGGCCCAGTTATAAGCACTAACAGTGAATTTTTCTGACATTAGAGGTCAGAACCACGTTTGACTTTTGCCTTATTTTTGAATTTATCTTAACATTGGTCTTATCTTAAGCGGCCTTCTAATAATCAAATTTTGCCTATTTTTCTCTAACTATCTCTCCCATAGCTGACCTCTACAGTACTAACTAAAAAGCCATCAGTTTGTCAATCTTGCAGACACAACGTTTTGTTCACAGCAGCTGGTAAGAAGCACTCTTTTTCTGAAAACATGCAAGCAGAAAATAAACTCAAGAATGCTGATGCAAAAAATAACTTGTTTTGGCAAGTTCAAGTATTTCGTGTGTGTATATCTGCAAGGTGGTGGTAACAAAGCTAATTTCTACTTCATCCTAAATATTGTAGAATAACCAAAACAAAACACAAAATCCCCAAATACCAGTGCTTGCCAAGTGGGAAAAAAACCCAAAACACACTGGTAGAAGAAAAATATTTACTTCCCAGCATCTAAAATTGTTATGGGTATTAGAAAGCATTTAGGAAAATACCTTTTAAAAAACCACTGAAGTGTTATTTTAATAACTTGAAACAGGAGACAGAGCCAGTGCTACTGAAGCCTGCAGTCTGTGTCTGTTCTTCCCCCTCCTAGCAGGCTGAACTTAGGGCTGCTCCTACCACCCTTGCAGCCTGATCTCTGTCAACCATCAGCCCTGTCTGTGCCAGGAGAGTTCAAAGTACAACTTCAGGAGGAAAGGACCTCTCCTGGAAATGTAAAACCAGGACCAAAAGTTTGAGCTGGCCAAAGCATAATCCCAGGTCATGGTGAAAAGACTGGATTTCCACTTTCTTGACTATTGTGCATTGTCTGCTTTCAGTACCATGAAAACACTGTGGTTACTTTGGCCATCAGTTTCTGGACTCTTCGGAGGACTGCGGAAAAAGACCTACCTCTGGTTTTGTAATGGCTACCCTTCAGTGGCCGTTCGCTGTCTATTATTCAGAGTTTTCTTGATAAACAGGCAGAGCTATGCAAAATAGACAGTTGTCCCGGCATACAAACTGCTAACTCGCTAAGTGTGAAGTCACACTTTCTCTTGACAAGACAGCAAAACGTGTCACCCTGGCCATTTTCCCCTTGTACCCACCCTGTTGTAAAGCAAACAGACTGACTTTTACAAAATGCCTTCTCTTTTCTTATAGATAAACAGCTAGGACTCCATTCATACACATTTTAAGACTTATTAAGCTCCCAATCACGGTTTTAATACTTTCCCAGTCCAAGGACTGAACATTTGATGGTGCTACCTACAGCTGCAAACATTTTAACCTCAATATTTCTTCTTGATTAGAATGTGTATGTAAACCAGGCTCACAGAGTCCTCCGAGGTGCAAAATAATCTTGAAACTCAGGTTGGAGACATTTGAACCAACTGCCGTACAGCCAGCTTTCCTCTCAAAGCAGTATGACCGTAATGAGGCATTACGTGCCTCACACAGACCAGTTAACAAGCCTTGTTGAGCAGCTCGAGGACCCTAATCTGACTAACGCTGTGCTGGGCTCTGCCTGTACTGACATACCGGCCGGCCGGTGCCAACACAGACCTCCTTGCTGGGCAGCGTAAGTGCAAACACAAATCACTGGGGATTGCCCTTACGACAGGGACAGATGCAGACAGACGTCAAGTATGAAAGCCAGTGACGTTTAAGGCCATAGGAGGTGATCCTGTACATCATATGGAGGGCGTCAGGTTGACCAAAGGAGGGTCTCACTTGTAAAAAGGGTCTTATTTCAGAAAGCCAGGGGAAAACTCATGGCTCAAAGAGAGCTCTCCTGCTGACTTCAGGCAGGGTAAACATTACTCTGGAACATGAACTGCCTATGCTGCTGTAGCACCGACAGGTTACTTTTTTGAAGCTTCAGAAAACTCCTAAGAATGTTGTGCTTCCATTCTAAGCATTCAAAAGCAGCTTTTTCACTTCATTTACGTTCTCAGTAAAAATGATTTCAGATGGCAGAAATACAGTAGAACAATAACAACATGCAGTAGCACTTGTTTACATCTGCTTCACTTGAGCATCTTAAGCCTATATCCAGCTTGTTTAATTTGCTTTTCAACCCTGAATCATGAGTCTTCTGGGAATTTGATCTGTGCTGATGTGGTAAATCACACCTATTAGATATATATGTCTCTTAAAAAAAAAACTTCCTCATCCAAAGTGAAATGCTGCATTAACTGCCAGTAATGAGACTCACAGTTTCCCATCCATTTGGTCACAGTTAAACTGAAATAACCCCCCAAAATAAAGCGTAGTCATGCAATTTGCATCTGCATTTACTGAACATTCTTGCTGGTTTTTTTTCAGTCTAAGGACAATAAATTAGAGCAGGGTGCAGGGTCCCAGACTCCTACCAGCTGTGCCCCATCCACAAAGAGAAAACTGTCAGTCACGTGAACCTGGCTGTGCTTGAGCCGACAAGCCCTGCTCAGAGACAGCGCGGCAGGAACGGCCCATGTCGCTTCCAGAGCAGCAAGCACCTCTGCACGGTGCTCTGAAGGTGTTTGGATGCACCGGCTGGGACAGCCCTGCTTCACACTGAACGTCTGCCATATAAACACACTTTTTACAGCTGAGAGTTTTAAGGACTGGCATTCATGCAACCAACTGTGTAGGAAATCACACTTAAAAAAAATAAAAAATCTTTTTCTGGACTTTGCCTCTTATGTGAGTTATACTTGGGCAAAAAGATGAACAGACTAAGCTTTACAAACACACGGCACATAGTTTCTCACTGTGTACTGCATACCACCTTAAAGCTCCCACTAAATATGTACAGGTTTGTAGCACAGTAATAACAGTTACAGGGAACACTGACTGGAGACCCTTCCTTCGCAGACAATATTTTCATATTGTGTATGACCTCTGTGGAACGAACTGCTGTGGAATCTAACTGGAACTAATGAGTTACAAAAGCAGATCAGAGAAGAGTTAGATATGGATGAGGAGACATCCCACAGAAGTGCTGGACATCTAGATGTATATTCAGGAACTGAAAAGGAACAAACTCTGCTCCCAAATGATCAGAAATCAGGTCTGCATCTAGTCTGAATACTGCTCGACTAGCTGGGGCAAGGCACCATTGGTCTTAACCACTTCTGTAACTGTGGTTGTGTTTCTAAACTTTCTTCCAGTTGTAAAGAGTAAAGAACACGTACCATGTTTTTCTTGATGAAAACTTTTTGGCAGGGTGCAGCACCATCAGCTCAGGCATGTTTTCTGTAAATGTGGATAGTGGATAAAGAACAAAACAAAAAAGCAAACCTGAAAACCTTTTTAGAAGTTGCCAGATAGGAGAGCTGAAGGGAATGTTATTATGACTAAGAGTCTGGATTCACTGCACAAAACAGCTATTTGTAGTGATAAAGCATAAAGGTTAAACAACTGAGGACAAGATTGCCGATGTAAAATGGAAAGTTTCCAATTTAGGAGCAGAAGAGGAAATACATGAATTATTATGCAAGGACCAAATTAGCATTATAGAACTCCTCCAAGCCAAACCAAATGCCATTGAAGATAAACTCGGGAACCCTCCTCCTTCTCTTTTACTCCCTGCATTCCAAGGAGGATTGAATCTAAAATACCCATGGGGAATTTTAGAGAAATCTTACAGTAAAATGCTGAACAAAGGCTTTAAAAGGTAGAGACACTGTATGCGCTTCAAAGACACTATTTCTGTCTCTATCATGCTAGATTCTTCTTCAGCACTTCTGTTTGAGAAAGGAATAAATGTTTTGGACTTAAGCTTCCCATGAGTTTTATCTTTAGTGAGCTTGGCAATGATCAGACTGATTCTTTTAACAGTTTTGAAACTGGAGTAATAACTGATAATTTCTACCTGGTTTATTAACTGGAAGAAAAACCAAACACACAAAAAAAACCAAACCCAAAACTAACACATCAACAACCAAACACTTGGCAAATACACAAAATTCACTGGTTGTTGACTTTTCATCCTAGACTACATTTCAGTGCTAGCTTTGTTAGCTCAACGCATAGTGATACACTGTCAGGTTGGGAATCCTGTGCTGCAGTATTCTTTGGCAGATGGGTCTTCCTGGTCTTACACATATTTTTCTGGCATGAGCTGGCAGATGTCCCACTCCAGGAAGAAAAGCTATTTCACTACTAATAAGTCAAGTTTATTGTATAACATGGTAGGACTTAAAAATTGGAGTGCACTATGGTATTCCTGAAATTGAAGGGATACCATGGATTGTTCAGTCCATGACAAGGGCTATTATGGACTTCAAATTGGACTCCTGGAAAATGGCTGCGGCAGATTAAACATCAGCACTACTACACTGATGGTTGGCTCAGCTGTGGTACAGTTTTTCTGTTGAACCTGCATTTTGGAAAGCTCCCCCAGGATCTGACAGAAATAGGAGCTCCCACACACAGCCATGATCCCATCACAAAAAGCAGACAGACACAGGGAACTGCACTGAAAATAAACGAGAGGCACATGTAAGAAAAACTCCATAGGAGACAGTATATTTAAGCCTGAACGATGAGGAAGGGCAGAGTGTCAAATGTTGCAGTCGGATGAACAGAACTTAGGACTTTCAAGATAGCAAACAGTGGCATGATATCTTATGGTGCTGCAGCTCTTACATGGCTGCACGGTATGTCTGCATATGCCTATGCTCCCATACGGACAGGCACTAAAATTCCAGCACAGAAATTGGCAACCAAGGCTAAATCAGTGATACTCAAAACTAGCAGAATAATTTCACTATTGATCCCTCTGATTCAGTCCCTGACCACCTAGCAGTATCGCTTGCAGGTTTGAACACCTGATCCTACTGGACATAAAACGTAAACCCAAGAGCCATGCGTGGTATTTGTGAGATGCCTGACAGTGAGGCTCCACTTTCCCTCTTCTAACAGCCATGATTATGTCAAACACACAACTGCCCTCTGCATTTCAACAGACACAGCTTGCAAAGCGGTTTTAGTTGACCTAATATTTAGGCACATCCAGATAAACAGAAGAAAGCAGAATTAGGAACCTCCTACTTTATGTTCCAACACTCCTCCCCAAAAGCTGCATCTGAGGTTAAAGAGCAAATAACATCCCAAAATACCGAGATTCCTCACATTATGTAGGCAGTCTGAAAAAGTCCACAGAAATGCAAATATAATCAGTTATTCAAAGAGGAAAATTATTTATTGATAACAACTCATCTCTTACATTGTTTCTCAGCACTGAGATAAGTGACACAAATACATTTCACAAGTATGAACAATATGTTACTCGCTAATGCTGAAGGCAGAATGTGGCAGGAGATGAAACAGTGGATACTGGGTTATCCCCTCCACCTGACAGGTGAGCACACTTGCATCTGTGCTTCTTAAAGCATAGTTCTTTAATAAATCATTAAATATACTGAGCAGGACAGGCTACTCTTCTACAGTCCAAAAATCTTATGGAGCATTAACAGGAATTAAAATCTATCCCGTCTGAGTTTACTAACGGGATCCATCTTACCTGGACTTAGCTGTATAAGCAAGTCATCTAGCTCAGCTTCACCTGTATCATCACTGGAGAGAGGTGAGGACCTCCTGATTCAAACTAACCAAAGGTAAGTGTCTCAGATAAACTGAAAGGATTTCCCCCTTCCCCTTGAGCTATTCAATGCTCTCCCCTGAGTGTGGCACAAGTGCAGATGACCTGGTCACGCTGGACACATACCTTTTAGCTAAAAGCAATGTGAAATAAATCTCACCTCATGTCCCAAAAACAACCTGACAAACTCCTTCAGGAAATACCCTTGTCAGGTCAGAGAGAACCTAATTAGCACTTGAGAGGGTTTCCTGCCAGCCAGCTACAATCAGCAGCTCGCTACTGTTTACAGGGAAGACAACTAATGGCATAGGCAGAAGACTTAAGATGCAAATCAACATATCAGGAGACAGGCACCACTATCCAAGCATCTCTAATAAAATATGAACATATGATAGTGAAGGAAGAAAGATCAAAATGGTCTCAAGTGTGCAGATAAAAACAATATACGTCTCTAGTAAACTGTGTAAAATCAAGCTTTTGCTTCACAGCTTTGCAGGTGTACAGCAGAGGGAAGTATAGCAAAGGGAAGCTGACAATGAGAACATGGGAATTCTAAAAATGGAGAAAAAGAAAATATAGAAAGCATCTGAACCCCCAAATATAAGTGTGGGCCCACACAAAAATAATGCAATACAGTTGCAAGACCAGACTTAGGTGGATTAGATTTGATTTCTTATAATCTACTTTTGTCCAAAATAGATTACACCCTTCTAATGCACTTAATGAACTCCCTGCATCTTTAACGGTTTGGCTGCTAAATCTGCCTGCTAAAATTTGTCCACCAGCATCTCTTCTGAGGCATCTCACTCCATGTCTGGATTTTGAGAGATCCTGAACATGCTCACAGTTGTATTTAGGTGACTGCTGTTCAGCACTTCTTGTGTTGGCCTCAATATTTTGGGAGATTTCACAACAACTTGCCCAACAAGTTGTTAGTGAACAAACAAAATCAGCTAACATAGCCAAAACAGGCATATTGAGGTTGTTACTGGAAGGCAGGAAGGTGAACAGACAAGGGGCAAGCGTATAGGTATATGGCTGTGCAGCCTAGAAAAAGCCTAGCAAGCCTAACATACAAAGGTAAAAAAGCTACAGTTACAAATGCTGTCACTTCATAATGGACTTTCTCTCCAAAAGGTCAAAACTAAAACCTCCACCGAAACTACAGAAATATCAAATATTCTGCAATAGTATTCACACCCTCAGTGTCAATATAATAGCAGCACAGATATATAAAAACCGGAGTGCAGTGTCAGTCAAACATTTAAACTCTTCCTTGAAGTAGGTCAGTATTTCCAGGCAACCAGAACATAAAAACAAAACAAGTGACCTCCATGCCTATTATAACAAATCTCCAGCAGAGTCTGGGTTTATGAAATAACTGGGCATGATGCAAATGTTGGCCGCTGCACTGGAGAGACTGGCCTATTTGTCACTCTAGAGAAATTGTGATCAGATAAGAATAAAATTGTAATAAAATAGCAGAGGAGACGGCAGATGTTTCCCACCCCTAAAATGCATGCGCTGCCCCTGAAAAGGCATGCCTTGCCAGTTCAAGGCTGTCCTTTGACAAACGTGGCCTTAAGGATGTAGGCTGACCATGGCAGAGATCTTCACTTGCAACAGTCTCGAAACAGAGTAAAACATTGCTGCTGTTGGAGCAAAGAACTAGGTGGTAGTTTGCCAGCTCTTAAGGGTTAGATACCCTGAGCAGTCCACAGGACAGAACGCCCTGTTAGCTGGGAGGCTTGCAGCTTTCTAAGGATAGGCTCTGTAGCTATATCCCAGAAATCGTAAAAGAGAGAAAGTTGTTCCTCTCAGCTCACATCTCGCAGGCACTGTAAGCTCTTAGTTTGAACCCCCCTCATTCCCACTTCCTGGACATGCAGCAAAGATTAAACCAACGCATTCAGAAACATGCGGGTCATCTTCCTCAAACTAAATCTAAGGCTTGCTTTATCAAATCTTTCAGAATCAAAGGTATATTTGTATATGTACATTTCCTCAGTTGAGCTTAATATTAGGACCACTCAAGCTCCTGGGACAGGATGCGACTGTCATGCCCTTTGCACCTCCCCTCCCCTCCACACCACCACAAGCACCTACCTAGGAAAAGCTATAAGCTAGCATCTCACACATTTGCGTTGCAGCTGCATTTTAGGCGTGGGATCAACTTTTGTGCTTGACATACATCAGAGGAAGCTGCTGCCCATATCTTCACAAATTTATCAGTAAGAGGTCAGCGTCCTGGCTTTTAGCGTCAAGTCGGCTCCTCATTTAATGATTACGCCATTCACTGAAATGCACTCTCCCTGGCCCAGTGCGTGGAGGCTCCCACTGTCTTGCTTCCACATCCTGGTGAGGCAAGCTGAGGCAGAGTGTATTGCTGCAGGGTGGCAGCAGGGTTTGGATTGTGTTTCTGCTGCGGTACAAACATCACTGGCCACTAACGTAGCTCCATTAGTGTCAACTCCCAAGTGAAAACACTGAGGCTGAAGGTAAGCTGTGGAAACTGGTTCGCCTCCCCAACTACGTGAAGTGAAACAAATTGTTCTGCTTTTCATGGATTTAATTGCTCTCTATATGTAGTTACTAAAACCAAGCCTGCACAGCGTAAATCCTGTAAACTGCATGTAACCCTGAAGCCGTGCATTTGGCTTGCCAGCTGCATTGCCCTTACTGTGTATACACACAAAAGCTCCACAGACCCAAACGGCCTGCTCTTGGGCAGGGTGACTGCCCTTCAAATGGGGAGCATGCTGGATTACACGGCAAGGGGAGATTTAGCAGTGTGGCAGGGGGAGAGGAGAGGCACCTCTCTGACTGCTCTTGAGCAGGGTGACTGCCCTGCAAATGGGGAGCACGCTGGATTACACGGCAAGGGGAGATTTAGCACTCGGACTTCTGTTGCTGCGTTAAGGGAGGCAGCCTGTCCATCCATAAGGGTTGTGTGTAAGCCTGGATGAGGTGTCTGAGCAAGTCCTGCCCAGTGGCAGGGACCCTCCTTTCTCTATTTTCATCTTCCTTATCAGCCAACATTAGTCAGAAGGAGCAGGGAAAACCACAAGAAGCCGTTCAAGTCTTCTTCATTCCCTGGAGTCCTCCAACACTCCCATAGTAAAATTAAGGCCTCCCAAGTAGAGCTTGAGAGCACTACTCTCAGTAAGTACTTCTGGAGGACTGGTCTGCTAGCAGGAGGAATGCCCTGGCTAAGTTATGCCATGCTAGCTAATAAGCAGTTCCATAAAACATTGATCTATAGCATGGTTGTCAGGGTTTTCAATTCTGGTTTTCAGTTCTGCTGACTAGAGGACACGTGGAAGGTGGAATCCAGAATCACAGTATCAGGGAGAGCTGGACAATGCAGCTTTTTGGAGATGTCCCTGCTCACCACAGGGGAGTTGGACTAGATGACCTCTAAAGGTCCCTTCCAGCCCAAATGATTCTATGATTCTATGCATGCAATTCTTTTCTCCAGAGAAACTTTCCAAATAGTTTCTTTGGAAATGTATTCTGACAATCAAGTAGATCTGTTATTCTTTCAAACACATCTAGCAATCATCTTGGTCTCAAGATAATACTGACACATGAAAGCAAGTAGATTTGTGCACAAAGTGGCCATCTATACTTCTGGGCTGTGGTCTGCTGAGCACAAGCTTTGGTGTCTCTCCAGAGTGCAGGACATATCTGCAAAAATTAATCTGGGAACATCACTAAGTCTTTCAGTGGAGATTAACAGCATCTTCTTTGGCAGTTAGCCAGAGGCATGTGAAACAGTCTACAACTGCTCTCATGACATCCTATACAAATGAAAGCTTAGTAATAAAAGGCAAGCATTTTTCTTTTCCAGTAGTGAAGCTCAGGCACTTAGAAAATTTGCCCCACACTGAATAGCAAACTGCATACATATAGTTGGACAGACAGATGGGTTCTGCTGTGCATTGCAGCTGGCTACATCTCAGAAGATCAGCACAGACATCCCTTGCTACTAGGATAAACTCTACTGCAGAATGAAATTGCTCCCTATCACTCTAACAGCCTCTACTACATCTCCCAGTGAGTTTACTCACTGTCAGTCCAGTCCAAATGAAGCAAAAGACAAAGACACACTAAGATGAACAGAGCTGCACCTTTCTCAAACTCAGAGAGAGAACACTGAGTTCACCAACAGATTCAGATCGCTACTTTCTGCTTTCAGCTTTCTGTGCACCAAGCTCACTCACACAGGAAACTGAGTAATCCCAGGTAGTTTCCTTTTGAATCACATCTAGTGACATTTGTGTTCTGGAAGGGATGAGACAAGCTTATTTCTTCTGGTGAAAAATGTCTTACCCTGCCAGCAAGTTTTGGGACAAGAAGCTACTCTGGTCTACTCAGGTAGTAGTGGGAGATAAACACAACCCAACTCCCCAGGGACTGGTGTTGCCAGCAAAATAAGGTACCTAAGAAGTGAAGTGATCGCAGGGCAAGTCATTATGTGGCTATTTTAGAGGCCATGAGTGGGATCATGAATGGGATCATTTTAGAGGCCATGAGTGGGATTCCAAGGCTGGAATTGCTTTCACTGGCGGGTTGACAGAGGGAAGGAAGAAGGGAGCATATTTTGGAAATTGTATGAAACATGTTGCCCACATCAAACTCTCTTCTCTCCTCGAGTTTTGCAGAAAGAAATTAATATTTAATGTAAACCAGCCTGCTTTGATAGCTGCCCGAGTGTCCCATTAAAACATTTTCCACACCTCAGGCGAGACAAAGATCCAGTCGTAAATTCCAATTTGTCATGGATTTTCTAAGTCACAGGTTGACAGAAGCAGCAGTTATCACTCTCTGATTAGTATGCAGAGACCATTACACTCTTTAGTAATACTCTTCAATGGACACAGCAAGAGTTAGAGAGTAGATTTTAAAAGCAAAGCCCTTTGGTTTTGAACATAAGGCTCCTAGAAAAATGTTAGCGGAGATTATTTACCAACACAGCACTGAGTCAGTAACAAAATGTAATTCCCTGCTGGACGAGTGCCATTATTTGTTGTGATTGTAGTTATCACCATTCATCTTCTATTTACATACCATGTAAATGTATACCATACTTCATAACAGCACACTGAAAACAAAGCCCCTGCTTAGAAGAGTTTTAACACTTCTGCTCCAGTGACAACTTTAGTTCTATCAAATACGTACCAGAGGCAGCAATGTGTGCATTCTGGAATTATTTGAAACAAGCATTTACATATGTGACCCACAACTCCAGCCACAGCCGGTGAGCACTGGAGGACAGTAACTGCAAAGAAAAAATCACACTTCCATCTTCCAAGTTCAAGATAATAACGCAGAAAAGTAACTAGCCAAACAAGATTTCACCTTTAAGATTGCAAATTTGTAATCTCAAGTCTTCAACTTTCATTGCTAGGTGATGGAAATGAGGAAGAGGAACAAAGAGAGGAGACTTAAGATTATCATAGGTTTGCAAAGGTTACGCACACAAAACAATTTTCTGCAGGCTGGGCTCTAATGCCTTTGTAACTTCCCTCCATTTAAACCAACGAAGAAAGAGTTTTGGCTGTGATCCAGCATTCCTAATTTAAGCACCTGCAAAGAATCTAAATTCTAGGTGACCTGTGAAACCGTCCTCCTAAAGTTAAGTGCCTAATTTCCTCTGTATTGCCAAACAGGAGAGGTGCCTTTAAAGGCCTCCAGAGAAGCACCCTATTAACTTCTCTCGGCTAAGCAAACCTTCCT
>NW_009623069.1:13285-16940 GCF_000690535.1 Cariama cristata
GAGACCCGACCCTGACTGCTCTTACAGGCGGACCTGCAAACTCCATCACAGAACAGCACAAGTCTGCAGTTCTCCAGCGTGTTTCATTCCTCGACATATGCTGCCAGTTCAAACTCAACAGCTTCTTTCAATTTATTCAAAGAATCAGGTCTTTTCCCTTTCCACCATCTGACTCTAGAAAGCAGTATCTTTTGAGGGACTCTCCTAAACATCCAGAATTTCTAAGTGAAAGCTGTCTTCTTTCTGCGAAAACAAGCCGCATCTCTCTTCAGCTTTTTACTTTAGGTTGCATCATCCTTTGCTGTTCTATCGTCTGATAAGTGTTGCCAACTATGAGCCACGGAGTCATTGACTCAGCGGTGGCTGTATGAGAATGGGTCATCTGAGTCCACACCACTGGGCAGGCGGGAAGAAGAAGGCCGGGTCTGCACACCAGCTGTCAGGCAGTCAGCATGGCAGGAGAACAGTATTTTCCTCCTCACCAGATTACTGACATGATCTGCCTGCGCAGGCTGTTCCAGAGGACTTCACAGCGGACGCTGCTTGCATGCTGTTGAACCTCCTCCTGATGAGCTCGCCTGAGTAGCAGTAGGCTCTGCCTACCTCTGCTTTCTCTCTGTCCTGCAGATCTTGCATCATTAATTGCTGCTTGTATCTAACAAGGGACGGCTACTTGAGCCGCCAGGAAAGGAGCACATAGAGGATATATGACAGAACACACAGGATCCGACTTGAATCTTTACTTGGTCACTAAACAGTATATAACATGAGATAAGAGGGCTTTTCTCTGCTACTGTGAAGCAAAAGTCCCTGTCTGAAGTTGCTGACTGTTATAATTCACTGTCATTTGCTGTAGTCTGTGTTTGAACGCTGTAGTCCATGTTTGAGGTGGCTCTCTTGCTGCTGTATGGGAGGCTGGCAGGAAAGGGAGCCCATCCCGGCGCAGAGGACCACCCTGGAACTCGGATACATCCCATCTCGCAGGCGGCCTCTTTCAGAGCTACAAAGTACCAACCAGCAAGAGGGGAGTTGCTGCTCTCTGGCAGCCCTAGGGGAGCACAAGAAGCAGCCATGTTCATTAACCTGCCCTACCTACAGAAGCATCTCTATCGAGGACAACATTTGCATCAACGTCCGCCTCCGTGGTACCACAAGGAAGAGGTAGAGCGGGGGGGAGAGAGAGAGAGAGTCTGGCTGGGTCAAAAGGTGGTAAAACTCGTAAAGTGATCAGTATAAAACGGATGTGGGGAGAAAAGCTGTCATTTATTACTTCCTTACGTGACATTTATACTTCAACATTTTCCCAGAAACAAAGAGATAAGGAAACAAAGTAAAAATCACGTCTAATTGCTTGTGTTTCTCCTGGCATGACACCTTTCTGAGAAAACAGCTTTTCTGAACTCACGCCCAGCAACTTTCATGACCTTGATCCAAATCTCTCAATCTTGGTTCCCTGTCACTTGAGCCAGTGAGAATCTTAGTTTTTATCTCCAAAAATAGCAAGTTTCTAGTCTCACCTCACTCACTGGGGCTGGAGGATGTTAAAAAAGGTGACTTGGTGAAGTTTAAAAAAGCCTAAAAAAGATGAAGAAGTGGGCAGATTAAAAACATATAAGCAAATTATTTTAACCTCATCTTTTGTTTTTAGTTTTTAATTGTGGGAGGGAAGCTTTTCCTAGGGACTCCTGGAAGGTAGAAATAGGTGAGCTGCTACCAGGGACCAGGCTTCTGCATTGGGCTGTAAGGACACATCATCCAGCTCTGCTCCCAGCCAGGAAGTTGTGCCTGAATAGGTGATGGAGCTCGTAAGTTTGCACGTTCGCTGCCCCACAGGGATGAGGCCAACATGTGCCTTTGATACAAATGCAAAGGCAAACTACTCCCAAATTAATCTGTGTAAGCGTCTCTCAACAGTAACCTAAACTCTGCAGTAGAAGGAACAATTCTGATTCTTACTCTGGAATGGCACAAGCATTACAAAGGGCAATGCACTTAGCTGGGACTTCCAAAAGAGCATAAGTGATATTAACACCAAAGGTAGACCTTTTCTCATAGTCATGTCTACTTTTTTGGCAACAGAGAGGGATATGGAAAATTGCAGGAGGGAGAAACATTCCAGAATTAATATCCCAGCATTTCTTTCTTTTCAACCTAGGAGACACAAGAGCTTATTTCTGAACTGATTTTGTTCGGTAAAGTCTAGATTAACCATCTTCATTAGCACTACTTTACTTTACTGCAAGAACACTAGCCCTCCTGCCACCCATCTCCCTCAGTGCCAGAAGTGTTCAGAGTTAAGGACAACTACAGGCAAGCAAGACACTAGGCACAGCCCTTAGAATGACGACGTGTGTGATTTGGCTAGGTTATTTTTGGTTTAGTTTACAGAAATAAGGCCATTTTACTTGTGTTCCCATGCATGCATATCTACTGGTGGGGGAATATCCCAGGGTGAGATTTCTTGAACGATATGAGTTTGTGAAATAACAAGCTGAGTCTGCTGATGTTGAAAACGTAGCCTATTCTGAGTCCTTTTTAACATTTTTTTTTTCACATGCCTTTCTTGCAATAGGAGAGTTGCTCTCTACTTACGTCAGCCCAGAGGACCACTCCCAGACAGCCTGCGGAATCAGACTGTAAGCTTCTTGGCACGTGTTTCGTTTCTGTTAAACTTAGAACCATCAGAAACAGAACTAAAACCTGCTCTCTCAGAAAATATATTCTTGTCTCAGTCCCCAGAAAACCTTAGCCTTTGCTACTACGAGATGACTCTCTGGCACTGAGAGAAAAGCAAACCAAAAATTCTGTAAAGGTGGATTCTGAGCACATAAACGTTGCTGCAAAAGTCTTTTCAGTCTGATTCACGGATATCAAGACTGTGCTCTAAATGTATAGCCCAGATCATTTGAAAAAAAAAATTCTGAAGGAGATAAATGACCTAAAGCTCTATCCACGAGCACTGGAGAACAGCAAAGTCAGAAGGAATGATGACACTTGAGATGATAAATAAAAAGCATTCACTTAAAAGTAAATGTTCAATGGAAAGACGGCCTCATCCTTTAGCAAAGCAAACATAGCTTAGGCTCACTAATTCGCATGTCATGAAATCTCACAGACCTAACTCAAATGCAGAAGCCTCTGGCCTCTATCCTTCCTTCACTTAGTGAAGATTTAATAGCAGGTTACTTGAGTGAGGTCTCATATTACTACAATCAAATTAATGCCTGAAACTGTACGCTGGTGTAATTGACTGCTCACACTGGGAAGTGTTCACATAAAGGCTTGCAAATCAAACTCTGCTTGTGACGCTTACATTCACTTTGCCATGCACTATCCTTCCTTTAAAGCATAAAACACTAACAAGCCTGGAGCATATGTGTAGACCTATAAAAAATGTTGCTTACTCGTAAATCAGTGATTTACTGCAGGACCCCACCGGTCAGAGTAGATTCGCTTTCACCTGAAGGTACAGGACTGTAGGAACTCCTACAGTTCTGAGTAAAGAGATGGGAGACACCAGCTCCAGGGGCAACTGGAAGTTTCTTTACACTTGGAGTGGCAATGAAAGCCCTCCTCAATGGACCTGCTCGCTGCCCGGCTTCCACACCTCCGCTTGCCCTTGTCCTCATGCCTGGTGGGGCCCCACCACCAGCTG
>NW_009623069.1:16955-17293 GCF_000690535.1 Cariama cristata
GCCCCGCCTCACCTGCTGTACACCAGGCACTCCATGTGGTTGATCTCCTTGTCGGAGAGGTAGCGGCTGTAATCCTCCCACAGGTCCTTGATGGCAGTGACCGCCAAGATGAAGAGCACGGGGGCCAAGGCCAGCTCCGGCTGGAAGGCGTTGACGGCCGGCACGAAGTTGAGGAGCGCGATGAACACAAAGTAGATGTTGGCCAGGCGGTGGAATTGCTCGAAGAGGTTCTTGGGCAGGAAGGAAAGCGCTGTGTACTTGGTGGTCTTGAGGCGGTTGCTGGCCAGAACCGTCCTCTTGGACTTCTCCACCTCAGCCTCAGGTAACAGCAAGTTGGA
>NW_009623070.1:0-364 GCF_000690535.1 Cariama cristata
TTAATAACCCAGTTACGCATTTTTAAATTCCCCTCGCCGCGCAGCACCTTCAGGCTTGCCGCGTGCAGCTTGCAGGCAGGCTTTCCTATCCCTCCTCCCTCATTTATTTCTTTCATTGTCATCTTTCAAATATAAATTTGTTTTATTTGAAAAAAAAAAATAATTAAAAAAAGTTGTAGCAGGCCCCCGTTACACACCCTCGCGTTTTAACAGTGGGTAGGGACAGGAATTAATGCATTTTCTGAAGACGATGAGAGAAGAGGAAAAAAAAAAGGCATGAGAAGAGGAAGAAGAGAGAGATTTTCTCTGAGAGGATGAAGGACAGGGTGGCCTTTGGCTTCCTCAGACTGCGGACCGCAGGAAT
>NW_009623070.1:375-6249 GCF_000690535.1 Cariama cristata
AGTTGGAAGCACGTCCAGAAATCCCACGTCCCATGCTCAACACTTAGCAACCATTAAGCAACTGGTCTGGGGCCAAAAGCAATTTCGGGATGAAATATTAAACCCTTTTAATTGTGGCAAAACCCCTGAAACTCCAGCCTGGCCGTGCGGGCAGGCAGACAGCAGTACAACCTGCATTTCAATATCGACGTTTAATTAACCTTTAGCACCGGTGTTCGGCCGGTAACGAAAATTAGGCAGCGAATTCTCAATTAGAAGTTAAGCCACTGACCCCGCAGGAGTCAGAGGGCAACATCTGGGGATGGGGCTGGGATTATCCCGCTGCCGCTCGCCTCGAGCCCATCTATCCCTTTCCGTTCCTCTCGTGTTTTCCCGCAGGGAATGGCTAAGAGAACTTATTTGTGGGCTGGCTTTAGTTTGCAACTCATTTTAATTGCAAAACGGACGGTAAAAGCACAGAGCAGGGACTCGCAGGCTGAAGAAGTAAACCAACCACACTACCGACTCACTGGGAACCGAGCAGCTTCTTTCCCAAACAAATCCGAATATACTCGTGCGGACAGGTAACAGCCGGGCCCTTTCCACGCTCCCCCAATAAAAGCATGAGTTTACAGAGACAAACCTCACGCTGAGTCCCGGTGGGGATAAAAACGGACAGAAGGGGATTTTTCACACAGCTCTGAAGTCTGATGCCCATAACTCCAAGCTTACTGACACAGCCTGGCAGAAACCCACTCTTTTTTTTTGGGGGGAGGGAGGGTGTCTACTTATACTGTGCACACAACCCTCCAAAAATCCGTACGCCTTCAGAGAGGTTCAAACCCCTACGCTGTCGAGACCAGGCGTTTTTGGAAGGATGCCATTACCGTGTGGGAGCAAACCCGGGCCCATGCTCTTGCTTTAGGTTTGTTTTACATTTTCAGCCTTTAAGAAAATAGAGGTAAAGGTGATTTTTTCTGAGTTTGACTCCCAACCCCAGTGTCACTTGAGCAAGGGAAAAAAAAAATAAAATTTTCCTCTTGTGCTGCAGCAGCCTGTAGGTCAGAAAGCTGATTACACTTAATGGACACGGCACATTTTGCAACGGGTATCAGTTACCAGCTCCAAAACCAATGCCACCGGCGATAAGAAACCCCATCCCTGCCCGCTCCTGACTCCACAGCTCTCCATCGGAGACTGCCAGGTTGCCAAAAACCAGTATTTAAAATAAAAGACGTGAAGTTATACCCCTCAGGAGGGCAGGCACGCTGAGCATGAGGTTGGAAAAAGCTAAAAATAACAGGGTAAGCAAGGGTGGATCCCAACGGAGCCTTATTAGTCATGGAGCGAGGGAGCCTGGTGGCACAGCAGCACCATATAAGAGCAAGAGAATGACTCTTGTCTCTTAAATCAGATTTTTCCCCTCTCCTGTTCTGCCTCAGGCACTCTTTTCCTCCAAGCAGACTTGCTCTAGCAGCCTCCAGCTTCTACTAATAACACGACGTATTGTTTCCTGCGAGTCTTTAAACGGAATAAAGATCAGGGGTGATTCATTTTAGGGTGTCTGCTGGAATTGGACCAATATTGACAGACAGGCCTGTGAGGGGTTTATTACAGGTTGGGTTTTGGGGTTTTTTTGGTTTTTTTTTTGTTTGTTTGGTTGGTTTTTTTGTTTTTTTGTTTTTTTTTTTTTTTACTTACACCATCTTTGTGTCAAAATTGAGCCTTTGAGTCGAGTGATGCTGGAGTCAGTGATGGCAGCAGCGCCCAGCAAAGGCAGCGCTTGCTCCTGGCGGATCAATTTGGCTGAGGAGAAAGGCTAAGGGGTGACTTGCAGTGTTTGATCGTGGGCTGAAGCCACAGGACACCGGAGGGATCAATAATCGAACGAACACACCTTAGACCTGCTGGGAATCTCCTCCGAGGTTGCCCCGGCAGCACTCGGCCACGCCAGCCCCACTGCCCCCCATCTTCTCCCTTGGTGCTAATTGTAATTACAGCATCGCAGCGGTTCCACCAAAGCAAGGAGGGCCATCGCCTTGCCGAGGGGACACAAGTGACACCGGCCAGACCCTCAGCCCCGCAGACACGTAGCAGCCCCGTGCCCAGGCTCTGCTGGGGGCCGGTGGATGCTGCGGGTACGTCCCAGGACCACCCCCACCCAAAGTCACACCTTCGCATGCCTTGGCCACCCGGACAACCGACTGCCTGCAGCTTTCCAGCACCTCAAATATGAAAAATCCTTGGGAGCGCTGAAAACACCTGGGAGCGGGGAGCGGCACGTCAGCCCGACACCGCGGGGCTGCATTTGCACACACTGGCTCCTTGTTCCCGAGGCCAAAAGGCAGAGAATTCCCGTTTGTTCTCAGGATAGGGGCTGTCTTCTGAGCTGCTCTAAGCATCACATTCATCCACAACACCATTCATTTCCAAGCCTCTTTTTCCAGCAGAACTGATACACACACAATGCGTTCAGGCTCCGCGCGCTCCTCCAATATAATTTTCAAGTTTAAACAGAATAATGATAATTAAGCAGTGAAATAAGGCTTTAGTACTTCAACACTGATTAAGACAAATAAGTCAACGATAAAGAAGAAAAGAGAGCAGCGCTGCAAATAAACCCCCTAAAACTTCAGCCCTTGGAGCCGGCCGGGGAATAGGAGCACTCACCCCATCCTGTGCCCCACCGCAGCCTCTGCATTGAATGGTAAACCGGACTTCTGCATTTAATGTCAGGGACCTTAAATCCACCGTTACACCCCTGCATCACCGGGGTAGGCTGAGGTGGCTCTAGGACTAAGCCCTACCTTTCGCAAACAAGCCCCGCGATGTTTTTACAAAGCTTCGGGAACGCCCCAGCAATCAGGTATTGGCACAACCTCCCCATATGCCATTAAACAGAAGCTGTTTCTGGGCCTCAGACTCCCTCTACAGAGAAATTAGAGTTTATATTTTTGGATTTTACCAAACTATCAGCGCAAAAGGAGCTCGGGAAAAGCTGCTCACGGAAAGAAAATACCCAGAGAAGGTGTTTGCTTTCTGCCGCACGGCTTCTCTCTCCATCACCTCCGCCGGGAGTGGCGAGCCCAGAGCAGAAGGATAACAAAGCGTAGGTCAAATGTCTTTTGGCCCCAAAAGCTACCGCTGGAGGTCAGAGAAAGCTGCGTGGTCCATCCTCGCTCTTCGCTCTGGCTGCTCCAGAGAAGTGGGCTTTGGCACCCGATGGGTCACCGTTTGCTCTCGGCCACTGATGCACCAACCCGGAGAGAGCAAAGCAGAGCTCTTTAGAATAAACGCGATTATTTGGTATTTGGTTTGCCCTTGCTTGGGGCCGTGTTTCTGCGTGGGCTGTAGGAAGGCGTCCGGGGTGGCAGGGGCTGTGCTGGAGCTGGCATCGACAGCCCACCGAGGGAGCAGAGCCTAGGTCTGGCCTGAAGCCCCCGGCACGGGGACAAGGGAGAAAGGGAATGAGGGATACCAAATACCTGAGCCGTGGGAGGAAAAAAGAGATGGCGATGAGAATGCTAGCTTCAAGTTACAAAATAAATTACCCGGCTCTCAGAGTGGTGCTTCGGGGAGACCAGGAGCGCTTTGCTTTGCCGCAGTGGAGCACTCATCGCCACGCTGCAAATGGCAGCGGCGTGTCCAAGGCACGGAGATACTCCTGGTGGCCTTCGCTGTGGAAAGCTTGTGTTACCAGAAGCCGTCATTCCTCCACCAGACGTGCTATGTTACTTGTTTACCAGTTTTCCTCCAAATACATTACTTTAAAAAGCGAAAAAACTTTTCCTAAAGCTACAGTTACTACGTCAAGCTAGCTGGTGCTTCATCTCTCTTGGGGATCAAGGCAGGGACATCTGCAGGGTTGGATCCAGACCTCAAACTACTCCAGCCTTGATTCCAGTTTTGTTTGGTCCAATGCAAAACCCCAAAACAAGAGTAATTAACAGGCATACCTTAGGCAGTGTGTTATATTCTACAGATGACACCGGCTGCAAGCCTCGTTGGTGCGTGGGTTCCTAAAGGCTCAGCCCTGCCTGGCCACCGAAGCCCTCAGAAGAGTTTTTGGACACTGCAGAAGCTCTCCACCATCTTTTATTAGTATCAGCAATTTCAATATTAACCTTCAGCTAATTCGACGCCCAAATCACGTCACGAGTACGACAGTGCACAGATGCCGAGGTAGGGAGGACCGCAACCGAAGCGCGGGAGAGGACGGGAGTTGAGAGCCACGCAGCTCCCTAGGGATAACACCGCGTTCTGCTCCGTGTCCGACTGAGCCCAGCAGAGGGCTGGGATGGGGAACGGCCCAGGACCAGCATCGCAAAACCTCATCTTGCATCTTTACATCAAGCGAAACATATATATATATATAATATGGCAATAGGGCATATAGGGACAGACGGTACTATCTGGAAAACGTGGGAAACCCTCATCCACATGTCCCAGGGACAGCCTGGACTGGTATTTCTTGGGAAACAGGTACAGTTCATCCAGCCTGTGTGCAGAGAGGAGGACTAGATAAGCTCCTGACCAACTTTTTTGTGCAATTTAAATATTATTAAGGTACAGAAACATTAGCCATTTTGGTCATTTGCCGATGTACTTTAAGAGACTTCCGCGGGAAGAGGGGGACAAGGCTGTGCAGAGGTCCGGTTTGCAGGCGCACGCCCTGATTTTCACCTACTTTGCCCTTCCCAGAAGGAGACAACTGGAAAAAGTCCCAGGGATGTTTTTCCAAGGCTACAGGATGTTTCCCTGCTGCTCCCAACAACTCCCAGCTCAGCCTACAGAAGTAACGAGCTGGGAGTCCTCCTCCTAAGAAAAGGCCTCTTTTATCTTTGCGAGGCACAGCGAGAAGCTGGCTTTACGATTTTCAACCTGAGAAATAATAGATGAGAAAGCAGCAGAAGAAAGAAAAGGCCAGCTAGATTGTGCCAGGATATATGCTCAGCTATTGCATATTAATATACGCACTAATGCAAATGCATAGCTGCGAGAATTCAGTAAGGAAAAATGATTCACAGGTTAATTTTTTTTTTTTTTACACTACTAAGAACAGTTTATCATCTAACTTGTACCAGGCAGAGGAGACAGAGAAGGGGACGGCCATACATGACTCAGGTACAGAATTCTGATATTTCCCCAAGTCCCTCTTTAATAAATTCAATATAGGAATTACATTAAATAAAAAGTTTAGATTAAATTTTTAATAACTCACTAAAAGCATTTCAATTCCCTACGGACCACACATACTAGCAGCTTTTGTATGCATAAAGAATTAAGCACTTTAATATAGTTCCCGTTTTTTAGCGTTGCCATCTACTAACCGAGAGGGGATTAAATCTCAGCCCGGCACTTCCCTTGCCTCCCCGACCCCTCCGAATTGCAGCTATTTCCTCCGGCCCAGCCGAACGCTCGGATTTCATTTTAACAAAGCACGGACGAGCTGAAATAAATGGCCTTAGCGCGATTTTCTCATTTAAAGAAGATCTATAGATCACTGAGCAGGAAACCCAGATTGGTGATATAAATAAGATCTACCACTTCTGTGACGCAAATGACTCCATAGGCGCGACAGGGAAAGACAAAGCACCCCAAAATGACACAAGTACTTGAAAAAGCTGGAAACCCTTGAGGGGAAGAGCGATTATGTAGCACCTCACGTCTAAGGCAACAACTGCAGATAATTGCAAGAGGGAAACTCATTTTCCACCGAAGCCATCAGTGCTTTGCTTACAGAAGCAGGATTGATTTCAGATCCAGGTTAGCGAGCGAGCTGGAAGAAATATTTTCAAATCTTTTTAGTTATTGCCAAGAAAACTTCTCACGCAAAGGCGGAATTATTTGCGGATTTAACAGCCAAAACAGAGCAAACCCCGCTGCTGGAGAAGT
>NW_009623070.1:6295-6634 GCF_000690535.1 Cariama cristata
GGTGCTGGGCTGGGGATGCCCCTCTGGAGGAGCAGCTACGAGTCACAAGAACTTGTGGTCCACAGTGGCCAGCCTTGGAAAACACTAACACTGATCAAATGATGTGATGATTTTAAACACCTTTTTTTTTTTTTTTTTTTTTTTTAACAAATAAGTACCTATACTGAGACATCAGGAGAAACTGGGAAATCAAATTTCCTTCCAGTGATGATTATACCTAACTTTCGTAACTTAACATGGGAATTTTATATACCCTCACAACGGGCTTTCACCTCCAAAAGCATCATAAAAGTCCATTTGTCCCCACCAAATACAAAACGGTGCTCCCTGTAACCCTCC
>NW_009623071.1:0-1134 GCF_000690535.1 Cariama cristata
TCTTTCAAAAACTACTGAAGTAGAACTTAATTGAGACAGTATTGAGTACATGATTTTTCTCTTTGGATTAATTTTCATACATCTAAAGTACAATATCTAATATGGTACTGTTTCTTACAACTCTGGTGACCTAACAACACAGAGAAGACCAGGATTTGTAGATAGACATAGTATCTTTTCAAGAGCTCAAAAAACAGTTAAAAGTTTATCGACTCAATTCAGATCATAGGAGAAATTATCTCTATCTACAAATGTTTGCCTAACTTATTTTATATAATAAAACCCAGAAAAAAGTAGAATTTTAATGATACTTTATATAAAAGTCACATTTTGTCATCCTAGCATTTGTTTACCTCCTTCAGCTAGGCATGTTCTCAATCCTATACGTTTACCATAGTAACAGAGTCATGAATCACAAAGAAAGTAGAAAGCAAAAATGAACAACAGCTCAAAATAATATTCACTAGAGAATCATGTTGTCCTGGTTTCAGCTGGGACAGAGTTAATTTTCCTCCTAGTAGGTGGTATAGTGCTGTGTTTTGGATTTAGGATGAGAACACTGTTGGTAACCCACTGATGTTGTAGCTGTTGCTGAGCGGTGCCTGCACTAAGTCAAGGTCTTTTCAGCTTCTCTCTCTGCCCTGCCAGTGAGGAGGCTGGGGGCACACAAGAATCTGGGAGGGGACACAGCTGGAACAGCTGATCCCAACTGACCAAAGGGATATTCCATACCATATGACATCATATAAATTACGTATATAAACTATGTATATAAATTACGTATATAAATTACAAGGGAAGCTGCCCAGGAGCCACTGCTTGGGAAATGGCTGGGCATCGGTCAGCGGGTGGTGAGCAATTGCATCGCGCCTCACTCGTTTTGTATATTCTCTCATCATTATTATTATTATTTTCCCTTCCTTTTCTGTCCTATTAAACTGTCTTTATCTCAACCCCTGAGTTTTACCTTTTCTGCAGTTCTCTTCCCCATCCCACTGGTGGGGAGTGAGTGAAAAGCTGTGTGGGGTTCAGCTGCCTGCTGGGTGAAACCACCACAGTGCTTTTTGATACCCATCATGGGGGATGAAGGGTTGAGATATCGACAGACCCGACCAGAGCGTGTGAAAACAAATC
>NW_009623071.1:1369-1660 GCF_000690535.1 Cariama cristata
TGTCCTCAGCATTGCTGTCATCTCCGTACTTCTGGAACCGCCCCATCAGAAACTATTAATAATTACACACTTTACCTTTTCTTCTTGGAGAGCCAGTCTATGGGGCAGACAAGGGGGGACCCTTTCCCCTGCTCCTTCACCCTCCCTTTTGCCTTCACTTTTCCCTTCTCCTCCAGGCTAGTTATGATAGCTCTTCAGAATTTTGAACATCCTTGGGATGTTCAAACCAGCATGTTCCTGTTGATATGTCTCCTACTCCTGAATGTGTTTCAGGGCTTGTTTCAGGTTAAA
>NW_009623072.1:0-3054 GCF_000690535.1 Cariama cristata
CAGCTCCTGCCTGGCTTGGTGGCGGCACATGGCCGCAGCCCCGCGGTGCCGGAGCCGGCCGTGCAGGGCGTAGCGGGGCCTGAGGGACTCTGTCTTCCCATGGATGCGGTGAGAGGGAGTGAAAACACCCCCGAGGCTGCATATTTGCCACTGATCGCACAGCAGTGAACGAGGGGATGGCTAAATCCAGGGCGTAGATGATAGCAGGCAGGTGGGACATAATCTGCTTTACCAGCCGGTGGCTTAAGGCTGCTTAATTTGCCTGATTACCAGGGAATCACTTTGTTGGCGGCCGTTTCCAGCAGCTCAGCAGCAGATCGATGGTGCAGCTGGAGCCGTACTGAAGCGTCCACTTCACCGGCAGGCCCCCAGGGTGTTACTTCACCGGCAGCCCCCGAGCTGCTTCGTGGACTCCTCCAGGTGCAAATTGCTGGTGCTGGTCTGCCAGCTCCTCCTGCTTGGTGTGTTGGGGTACTGGCTGAGCAGGTCCATATTGTCTTTGTCTAACTTAAAAGAAGAAATCCATAACAGTTTAATGGCGAATGTGTGTGGGTTTCCTGGAGGCAATAACTGGCTGGGTGCCCAGGGTGGTGAGCGGGTGCGCTCGAGGGGTGCAGACACCCAGCGGGACCTCATCCATCGCTGGAGCAGCTTCCCCCCAGGGTGGGTGCCGAAGGGATGGAGATGGGAAGTGACTGTTCCTGCAAGCCTGAGCCTGGCCTTGGGCTTTCTTGTTGCCAGTTAGCGCTGGGGCTCTGGGCTGTGATTGTAATGGATTATGTGTCAGGGTTAGCCGGAGCCCTTGGCTAGTTGGCTCTTTGGTCTTTTAATCTGCTTGAATCAAAATCAATAGTGAAAGTAAATAGAGGAGCGTGGGAGGGGGAGAGAAGCAAAGTGCTGGTGCTGTGCTTCCCAAGAACTGGGGTGGTGCTGGGAGGATGGGGTCCCCTCCTGGGAGGATAGGGTCCCCAGGACAGCCCTGGGTACCAGGCACCCGGAGAGCTGGGTCCGGCTGCGCCACGATGGGGATCCTCTGGTTTCCTCTCCAAGAAATCCTTCAGGAGTGCGTTGTCCTTTTGAGGGGTTTAAGTAGCCTGGAGGTTGTCCTTTAAAGGAGAAAAACAAAGCAAAGCAAACGATGCTTTAGATTGAAATTAATTCAGCTGATATTTTCAATGGACGTAAGTAATATCTTACCACCTCTGAGCAAATTCCCTTCTTGTACTGGAGCGTTCAACTGTTGCGAGACAGCCAGGCAGAGATGTGACTTATGTCTGAGACGGGGGGGAGTCAACAGCAAATCAGCCATGTTGTGAACGGCGGAGATATATTGTGGAATTGCATTTTAAATGTCAGGGGGATGTTTCGGCGCCGTTCACGCTGGTCTATGGAGCTGTGGGTCAAGGCGGTACCTTGGTCTCTCCCCGGTACGGTCGGCAGTGGGCTCATGTGGCTGTCAGGTGAGGAAAGCTTTTGCAGCTCCTGAAACCGGACTGGTTTTTGGGTGGAAAAGCTCCCTGTAAGCAGCAGAGGTGAGGTGCCATCTCTGCACCTGTGGGGTGGCACCAGGGTCCTGCACCTGCTGGGAGGAAAACCCAAGGGATGCATTGGACTGGGCACCTGTGTGCACCTCAAACACCATTTCGCCGACGTGTTTCTCTTTCCCCGACGCGTTTCTCTTTCCCCATCTTCTCAGCATGAAGCTGGTGCTGAGCAGCGTGAGACCCCCCGAGCAGGATGGGGCTGAGTGACCTAGGGATGGTGAGCTGCCATCAGGGTCCAGCAGCTACATGGGGCAAGGAGGTTTGAATCAATCCAAGCGGCTAAAGGGAACATGCCCCCCAAGTACTATTTTTTTCTTTCTTTATTTCTCCTGAGGGGTTTTAGCTCCTTTTGAAAATCTCAGCCCAAGCATCCAAGAGCCCCACATAAACCTGTGTGACAGGGTGACATCCTGCATGCTCCTGTGAAGTGCTGGGTGGAGATGGCTCCCAGCGTGAGCAATGGTGGGGCAGGGTGGGGAGGATGCTCAGGATCCCCAAACGCGATGCCTGAGCAAGGAAACCCCTTCCCATCTGCTCCTTCCCCCGTGGCACAACCTGGGCTTTGCCAGCCCTGCCTCACATCATCTCCGCTGGTCCCAGCCTCGTGCCGGGCTGCCTGGCGGTGAGTCCCCCGTGCCGTGACCATGATGGAGATGCTCTGTGAAATGCCGCTTTCTCAGCTGCTCTCCACTCCTGCCTGGTCGCCCCAAGGCATCTGGCATTGAACTTCACCCTTGCATCCAAGTCTGCACACGCAGCAAAACTCACCCGTGCGCCTCTCCTGGCTCCCGGTCCTGCCGTTTCCGTGGCCGGTAATGGCAGGGGGGGGACGCCTGCCAGGGGTGTATGCGCTCCAAGAAGGTATTTTAAAGACAAGTGTATCGTTAGTGAATTCTCTCGGGGTTTGACCCATCCAAATTTGAGCATATTGGCTGTTGACTATTCCACTGGTTTCACAGAAAAACTATTTCTTCTTCCACTAGACATCACCCTTAGGGGATGCTTTCTTTTTTTCCCCTGATTTCATCCAATTACTTAGCTGTATGCTCTTCTGAAGCACCATAAATAATTCTCCTCCCTCTGCTGTGTTTACCAGCATGTCTCATGAAATCCAGTAAGATATGATTGATTGCAATCATTATTTCCTAGTGCTGCTATGAAAACCTCTGTCAGGTTCAGTGATTGCCTTTAAAGAGTGGCTGCCACTCCGGAAAAATGTCAGAAACCTGTCATACTTTGTCATACTTTAGCAAACTCCAATTAATCTGTTGAGCAGTTTTACTTGTGTTTTCTTTCTCATCATTGCTGATTATCAAGGGTAATTAGAATATTTTTCCTTTGTAATTAGCAGCTCACTTGCTTTTTTTTTAAAAAAAAGAGTGGCTCGCAGGACGATTTTACTGGATTTTCATGCTATCGAGTCGGATTGGGGTTTATCCTGTCTGCCTGCAGTGCTGTTGGCAAGTCTCTCGGGGATGTGCATCCCTGGCTCGAGGGGAGAAGCTGGGGG
>NW_009623072.1:3089-3341 GCF_000690535.1 Cariama cristata
CCCCCCCCGGCACGGGCTGTCAGGCAGCCCAGCAGCCCTTCGGCGGGTCTCTGGGTCTCCGCTTCGGGTTAATAAATTAATCCTGGCTCTTGCATTTTTAAAAGAGTCGCTTCAGCACTTTTCCTCCTTTCTTTTGGTTTTAATGAGACACACTTTCCAAGAGATGTAATAATCATTGCCAAAAAATGTCAAATTGTTCTTGTTATCCTCCTTAAGCTTCTGGAACAACAACAACAACAGCAACAAAAAAGA
>NW_009623072.1:3416-3649 GCF_000690535.1 Cariama cristata
GGGGGGGATGTGCCCTGCGACAGCTCTTCTTTCTGGGAGGGTGCCCAAAAAAATAACCCAGTGAAGGCTGAGATGAATATTTTTTTTTTAATTACTGTTTTTACTTAGGATTTGGGGTGGTTTTTTATTTCTTTATTGGAGAAGAAATATCTCCGCTCACTGTTGACAGCAAAGCTCAGAGCTTTGCTGTTGAAAAGCATCCCGGAATCGCTCAAAACTGGCTGGGGAATTGG
>NW_009623072.1:3751-22310 GCF_000690535.1 Cariama cristata
AGCTCGCTACCGGCTTCTCCGGGGGGAAACAATTTCATTCCCCAGTGGGAATATCCTCGTCCCTCCTTGGCGATCTGGGAGCAGAGCTGTCTTGTCAGCTGTGTTTCTGCGGTGAGGACTCGGAGCAGGCATCCTCGGCTGGGTTGCCTGGGCTGGATGTAGCCCCAGCAGCAGGAAATCTCCAGCCCCTACTGAGCATGGGGCGATCCCTGGGGAGCTTTGCCCGGGTGGCGGGGATGCGGCGCTCAGCACCCCTGAGTGCCCAGCATGGACATCAGCTGCCTGGTGGAAACATGAGCCCTGTGTAGCTCCGTGCCTCAGTTTCCCTTCTCCCCCTGCCTGGGGCAGGATTAGGCTCCCTTAGTGGGACCGGAGACCCAGGACCCATCCCAGACCCCTCAGGACCCCCCCAGGTCTCTTCTGCAGGGCCCAAGCTCTGTACATGTGTTCGGATTTTAATCAGGGGCCAGAGCTGTTTCTCTGCTCAGGCTTTGCAAGCAGCCATTTAAATTTCAAATGAGCTGCACCACTAAATAGGCCTTCATAATTAAACGAATGCAGCCCGGCTACAAATTGGGGCGACAGCCCAGCCCTGAGCGACAAAGGCAGCAGCGGCTCTCGATCATCTCCATTGCCTTCCTAGACATGATCTTTGCATCTTCCTGGCGAACCAGCATGACCTGACCCCTCCCAAAACAAGCTGGGATCCAAATCCTTGGGCCAGGGGTTCCACTCCATCCATGGAAACGCGGTGGTTGTGGTTTAAGCCCTTCTGGCCAGCAGCAGGGTTTGTATCGGCTCCTTTTCCTGACCTCTAGACTTGCCCGCCGGCACAGGAGCGTGCAAAAAGGATGTGCAGGCTCCGTCTCACTCAAAGGTTCAAGGTCTGAGCTCTGACCCGGTGGCAGTGCCGGGATGTCGGAGCAGGAACGAATCCTGAGCAGAAATCCCTGTTCGGGGGGTGGTCAGTCCTGGAAGCCACCTGGGGCAGGCGGGTGGAGGATGCAGGGGGCTGCGAGCTGTTATCACAGCCCAGCTGTGGTAGGGATGGCACCGGAGTGGGCTCGGTCCCATGGGGAAATAACTCATGTGGATTTTCAGACTCGAGCCCATCTCGGAGCTTTTTTATTTTTCTTGGTTGTGTCTTTGCCCAGTTTGCTCAGCTGTGATTGGGGAAGCCCCTGTACAAACTGAGCTCCGGGGTTCAAATTTCCACTTTTTCCCCCTGTAGCATCTTCTAATTGCAGGTTTCTTAGCACTTCTGCCCTTTAATGGGACAAGCTGTAACTTGTGTCCCACCCAGGGGACTGGGAGACCTTCCTGGTAGGACAGGCAAAGGTGGCTCCCGCGTTCCCAGACCCATCCAGGGAGGTCTGGGGCTGCTCAGGACCTTGGGCATCTGCTGGTTCAAACAGAAGTCACCAACTTCTTGCCATGGGAGTGCAGGGAGCGTTTGGGGAAGAGCCCAGTTTCAGTCTCCATGAACATTTGGGATTTTTGGGGGGTTTGGTGTGTTTTTTGTTGGTTTGGTTTTGTTTGGTTTTTTGAGGAATTGCTTTTGCTCTCATTTTTTCTTCTGTTTTGTTAAATAGCATCAGGAAAAATAATGTGTTGCTGATAATCTCAGCCAAGTGTGGAAGATAGCCTTTGGTGAGCTCTGGCTGGCCCGGTGTCAGCTTCTCAGAGGGGTTAAGGGTTGGCTTGTAACCCTGCGTTCACGTGCGGCACATCCGACAGCGACAGGCAGCCGCAGTGATGCGATGCTTTCACAGTGCCCGATGGGGCGAGAGCCTGGCAGGCGGATGGGGGAGTGCCGAAGCCGCCGGTTCAGCTGCGGTGCCGATGCAGCCCTTTTCCATCAGAGCTGGCGAACCGACCCCTGGCAGCTGTGGCTGCAGCACCTCAGCATCCAGAACTGGAGTTAGCAAGTGATTTACTGGGGGAATGGGGAGGGACCTGGGGCTGCATCTCTGCAGTGGTGGGAGCCGTCGCGGTGGGCCGATTCCCACCACGGCCGTATGCACCGCTCTCATCTGGATACCAAAACCATCTAGACCTCGTATTCAGGTCGATCTCCGTGCTGTTTGATGTGTGCAATGGTTTGAGACGGCTCCTGCGGCAAGGAGAAACCCGTGCCAGGGCTGTCCCTGGCACACAGTGCTGTTGGCACGTCCCACTCCATCCCGCTGCCGGGGCTGAGCCAGGCGCAGGGTGCTGTGCCGGGGTGGGGGACCCATGGCACACACCAGCCCAGCAACTCTCTGGCTTTGCAAGACCCGGTTTTGTATCTGGAGATGCGTGAGATGTCCGTAAGTCCTGATTGCCACCCAGGGTGTCTGGCACTGCCCGCCCGGCTCCTGCTGCTCCCTAAATTAAATATGTGCTGCCTCTTGAAAAGCACATGTGAGTGGAACGGCGGAGATAAGCTAAACAGGAGAAGTTCAGGGGATTATGCACTGATTAAGTTATTAGTAATGTGAAATGAGCCACACTGAGATGAAACAGGAGCTTTATTTTCTGTTCCCTGGTTTCGAGCTTGGGGCTGGCTGTCACCAGACAGCAGATCAAACTGGGAGCCAGGAGCTCCTGTATCCCCTGGCGCTTCCAGCACCGCAGCGGGTCGGTGCTGTGCAAGCCCATAGGAAGCAGAGTGTTAACGGGGCTGGGAATCAGAGAATCATAGAATCATTATGGTTGGAAGAGACCTCAAAGATCATCAAGCCCAGCCGTACACCTGATGCCACCATGCCCACTAAACCGTGTCTTGAAGCACCACATCTAAACGTTTTTTGAACATCTCCAGGGACGATGACTCCACCACCTCCCTAGGGAGCCTGTACCCCTAACGACTCTAACAGTGAAGAAGTTCTTTCTAATGTCCAGCCTGAACCTCCCCTGGCACAATCGGGGGTCTTCCCTGCTGGGGGGGGGGGAAGGTTTGCTGGGATGCAGCGCTTGAGACAGAGCTATTTCCAGTGCTGGGGTACCCACCCTGTAGCAGATTTGGGTAGGAAAGGAATTCTTCTCTGCAACAGGAAAATCCAGCGCTGCTGAAGGATGTGTTGAGGGAGAACCACCGATTTGCTCCGTTTCCCATGCTTTTCCTTCAGCATCCCCTGCAGGCGGCCGTCAAAGGCAGGATGCTGGGCTAGGTGGGTCTTGGAGAGTGAAAAATAGAAGTGCAAAACAAAAGGTTGGTTGCTAAGTGTTTGAGAATGAAGTTGATTTCCTGTAAGCACTCAGGACAGGCTGGATGGGGTGGACAAGTCAGGAGTTTATGCCTGGAGAGGCAGGGGCAGGAGGCCGGGTCCACGAAGGCTGGCTATCCGGAGCTGCAGCAGCCCAGCTGGATTTGGGCACAGGCAGGGATTAACCTGTGCTTGGGCAGGATGGTGGGGCTGTGGGGCTGTTGGCAGAGCCAGGGAAGGGATATCGGGGACAGCAGGGCACCGAGATGGTCCATAAACCACTGAGCCCATCAGCGGGGCTGGGGAGCACGAGACCCCGGGCGGTTTTGGGGCTGAAGCCATGGGGAGGGGGATTTTCTCGGTCTGACACGGCAGGAACCAGCCCCTGACGGTGTCTTGCTTGCTCTTTGTGTGCCTGCAGTGATGGGCGCGCTGGAGTCCCGAGGGGTGCTGCGGCGAATGAGCGACATGCTGGAGATGCTGATGAAGAGGATGGACATCTTGGCCAGGCTGGAGAATAGCACTGACTTCCACAAAGGGGATGAAGCGCGATTCCCTCTGGACAGGTCAGTTGGCCATGCTGATGCCTTATGCGGACCCCATGGGGGGTTGAGGGGTTTATAGGACAAAGAAACCCCAATGTGCTCCGCGGTGTTGGGCTGAGCCCCTGCGTGGGGATGCTGGAGCCCACCAGGGCATGGGGCTTGGGCAGATCTTTTGCAATCTTGTTGTTTGCCATTTCTGGAACCTTTTTCTTTTGGGATTTCTGAAATTACTGCGATTTTGGGGATTTCCTGTAGCACCTGCCCCAGCTGCTAGCGTCGCGGTGCGGGAGGATGTCTCTTCACCACCGTGCTGTGGTGGAGCCAGAGGTGGGACTCGCCGATGGCTGGAGCAGTGCCTGGTGCGTGGGCTGTGCTCCCTCAGCCATTAACTCCCAGAGCGAGCTCAGACTGGTTTCTTTGTGCCCATATTCCTCCAGTAACTGGAGAAGTGATTCTTGTTTGAAATCCAGAGCTGATATGTTCAGCCTTGGAGTTGAGCAACACTTAAAATGAGAGAGGAGGAAACTGTTGGGCCCCGAAACACGCATCCTGGCTCCCTGGGATGCCCCCACCACATCTGTCCCGGCCAGCAGCTTGAGAGATGCCATCAGACCTTCCCGTTGTGACATGCCGATTCCCTAAAGAGACGTTTCCCTTTGCTTTGAGAGCCTTTAAACAGTTATTAATACTAATTTCGCTGCCGCGCCAAGGCTTGCAAAAATGTTAACTGAAGGGCTCGAATGTGGAGGGGCAGAGATGAAAAAACCAAGGGGAAGCGCTTGGGACAAACTCTGCAATGCAGAAAAGATGCCAGCGTAGATTTTGCTCAGGTGAAGTCACAGGTGACACGTGAGCGGTGGGTGGCAGGGATGTGACATGCGGTGGTCACCGCTGCCCTGTTCCGTGCCACGGGAGCCGGCGTGGGAGCCGCGGTGCATCCCGATGGCTCCCGCCTGGCATTCCCACCTCTGCCTCCTCCCATGGCCGTGCTTGGCAGCTGGCGGGGGTTCCTGTGCCTCCCTGTTTCCATCATAATTTCCATTTCTCTCCTTCACTTTCTTTATGAGTCTCTTTTGTGCCTATAATGGAAAATAGAGTAAGTGAGCCTGTAATTAAAGGCTGTGCTGTGCCGTACCGCGTGCACACATGAATTAAAGCTGCACAGGCAGCCTCGGAGTGCATGGTCTTGCCTTTTAAGTAACATAATTTCAACTACTGAAAAATATAATTTACCTCAGTAATGGCAGGTGCTGGGGATTTTGTTGTTATGAGGCTGGCTGGTACCCAGGCGTACAAGGAGGACAACAGTAATCCCGGAGAGGAACGGACAGGACTATTACAGCCAGTGACTCGAAGGCGCTCACTCACATTTGATGATTTTCTTGGCCAATCTGATGTTAAAAGAACCAGTAATTTCAGGTGGCAGTAATTTCTGTACACCAGCAGCCAAGAGATAAACTTAAAAGCATTTATGTGAACTGGCAGCAGTCACTGCGGATGGGGATCTCATGTTTCAGGTCTGCCATGTGGTTGGTGACTCTGGGACCATCGCTTGGAGAGACCAGAGAGGAGGGGGAGCTTGTGGACCCGGCACATCAAAACAGCCTCGGGTTTTGTGTGTGTGCTGAGATGGGCTTGAGTGATTGAGATTACAGATGTCTTAATTTTCAGGAACAGAAAGTCAGGGACAGCTAGTTTATCACCTTTTGCTCCTTAGAAATTACCCCTAAAGTGCATTCAAGTCCCTTCTCTTGATGCTGCATCACAACCGATCTGTATCATCATCATCTTCTCACCTAACCTCTGAAGATCAGGTTTTGGTCATGGGGCAGAGCATCTCCAGATGAAGCAGCCATCATTGGGGGGTTTCTTGCAGGTGAGTTTTTGCTGTGACAGTCTGTAATGAAGCACTGGCAAGGTGTGCAAACACTTGTGAAGCGTTTCCTGGGCTCTCCCCTCCTTCCCTGCAGCCCCCAGGTTTGGCTGAGCTCTGTGGTCAGAGGAGATGTGTTGGAAGTGTCACAGCTGTGCTGGGTCTCAGCGAGTTTGAGTGGCTCAGTCTCTGCTGCCACGTGTGCTCCATCATCCGTAGTGCCCTTTCTTGGCTTGTCTCGGTCCCTGCCCTCCTTCGTGGGGTGCATGAGGCAGCTGGAAGGGTGCAGAGCCAATACACCCTGTCTGCCGCCCCGCTCCCAGCAGAGCCTGGCTCCGGGCTGGCCCCGTGGCTTTGATGGATGCTCTCCAGAGCTGCCTGGAGCATCCCGGGGGGAATCGAATCCCGTGGAGTCAGGGTGCTGAGGTCCCTGTCCCTTTGGGGGTAAGCAGCTGCAGCCCCTGGGGACCCCCTGTGCTGAGGGAGAACGGGCACCACCAACCGCACCGGGACCGAGCGGTGTCTTCTGAACTCAGATCAGCCCCGTGGCTGCGGAGATGCCCTGGTACTGTTCGTTATTAGGACCCCGGGACTCCACCAAGGGCTTGTTTCTGTCTTCCCTCCCTGTGTCTGTCTCTTTGATCACCAGTGACCGACTTGAAGCTGTCAACGAAAGATAAGGCAATTAAAGGGTGCTAATTTCAAAGGGATTTTATTCTTTAAAGCATCTCTGGTTAGCACGGCGGCTGCCTTTGTCTCCTTCTTGGCTCAGCAAAGCGGCGAGCGGGGGCTTTGCAATTCCACTTGCACAAAAGTGGATTAATTCTTGTTTTTACAAAGCGGTCACCTGCTTAACACTGGATCTCCGACAAAATCAGGAGGGCTTGGTTTTGCAGAGCCCCAATGAAGAGGAAGGAGGTGAAGGCTTTGGTGGGCTTTATGGAATAGCCCGTGAGCACTGTCCCCCTCCAGCACCACTCCGGTGGAGGGCAGGGGTGGCTTTTCCCCTTGGAAAGTGCAAGGAGGAATTTAAATATACATGGTGTAATTAATGACCTGCCTTGGAAAGCCTCCCAGCTGCCAGGGCAGGCAGCTTTATGTGGCCAAAACTTGCTCCGTAGGTGCTGTCTGATTGAATACTCTACAGGTGCCTCTATATGCAGCCCACCAGCCTCTTGCAATGCTTTAGATAAAATTTTTGGAAACCCGAAATGTCCAGTATCCTCCTTAGAAGAGCTGCCCAGGGATTTTGTGGGATGTCACGCTGGGGTAAGGGGACACAGGCTGCACCCACGAACCAGCCTGCTGTGCCCCTGGGTGTTGCTGGATCCCTTCTCCTGCCATGCTGGGGAAGTAAGCGATGGGTTCCCTAACGAGAGCGAGCAGCCTGCCAGTCAGCTGCAGAAAAATCAATACCGCTGTTAATTGAATGCAACCCTCATAAATCATCAGAGGGGAAGGAAATTAGAAGTACTTATGGAAGCCTCCTGGAGAGCTATTTACTGTGCAAGGGAAATATGAGTTTGCAGGGGAAGTGTTGGTCTCCTGCTGGAAAGTGACTGGGAGGGAGGGAGGGGGTCTGAAGTGGCTGACCCAGGCTGGCACCGTGACCCAGGCTGGCACCGTAACCTGACAGCGCTGGGACTCGGAGAAACCCTTTTGCAGGAGCTGGGCTGCCCCTGCCCACCCCACGCCCGCGGGGAGGTGGCAGAGGGGAAGCTGGGGTCTGCAGCACTGGCATCCCCGGTCATCCCTCTTCTCCACACGGTACTTAGCCTGCAAAGGGTGTTACTTGCTAACGACTGATTAATCTTCAAGCTTAATTACTGCCAAGGCTCAGTTAATTTCCACACACTTTAAGTATTTGTTCTTGTAATCATTACATGACTCCATATTCCCCCAGTAATTAAAAGTCTCACAATATGACACTAAATGGGTGATGTTCCTGCATCCTGCCAGCCTGGCTCTATTAATTCCTGAATTGTCGCCGTTGGTAAGCTGGCTTTAGTGAAATTGCTGTGAGATGCCGCGGTGCCCTGCTATCCAGGTGAGCCCGGACCGGTCTTGGACCCCTCTGTACATCGTCTCCATGGCACGCTGCGGGGCTCGGCGAGGACATCTGCAAGGTGAGGCTGGTGCTATGTGGTCTGAAAGCTGTCCGGAGTGAGCAGAGCCCTGAAGCAGCCCACGGGGAAGGTGGAAGGTAAGGGCCGTCCTGCGATCCAGTCCACCTTTGCTGGGTGGTTGTTTTGCCAAGCAAAGCTTGGCTGCAGGACCAGCATCAGGGGTGCAGCTGGGCAGGAGAGCCCATCAGCCCGCGCTGCAGGAGCCTTCCTCCCTGGCACTCTCCTTCCTCACAGGTTCCGCGTCCCATTTCGTTCTGGCAGAAACAGCGAGTTATTTCTTGCCAACTCCTGAGGATGTCTCCAGCCCAGTGCTGGATGCTTTCAGGGTTAGCTTGGAGGGGATGGGCACAGCGCAGGGGGTCGCTGAGGACCCCTCAGCCTGAGGTCCCCATCAGGGTTAGGGGAGGTGATGCATGGGGAAATTCATGCCTGGGCAGCTGAGATCAATTACTTTTCTCTCTAAGGCAGAGTGGAGTGGTGGCTGTGTACCACTAGCAGGGTGGCCAGGGGACTAAGGCCCATCCATGTGCCCCCACCTTGCCCAAGGGTCTTTGAGCTTGTTGGGAGAGACCCGCAGCCAGAGGGTGATGGGCATTGCCAGCACGGTGGGGCTATAGATGCCAGTGTGTGCCCAGGTCACTCTCACTCTCCCCTCCTGCTCCCAGGCTTGTCCCTCCCCCAGCATCTCCAGCTTAATTTGCTGAACCTAATTCCGCGATAGACTTTGCTTTCTGTTCATTTTGTGCCTTTCCATCCCAAAGCATTGATACACTGGGGGCTGCTTCTTTACAGGGCTTTGCAAATGAGGCTTCTTGATGGATTAACACGTGGAGGCAAAGTGCTGTTGCCGGCATTTTTGTGCCATGGTTGTTTGTGTGCTCTGGGGCGGCTTGCACAGGGAAAGCCCTCGGCACCCAGCTGGGGCAAGCGGAGCCCAGGGCTTCAGGGCAATTCTTGGGGAGCTGGTGATGTGGGGTGGGGAGGAGCATGGTACCAGCGTGCCTTTGCTCAGGCTGTGTATCTGATTTACCCTACAAGGAAAATCAGATCCCGTTAACCCTCCATCAATTGTCCCTGATTTTGGAGCAATTGGGAGCAAGCAGCTCCCTCCGGAGGGATGGGCTCGAGGGCTTCCCAGGTGGGGGGCATGGGCAGGGTGGAGGGGGGCATCTGGAGAGGCTGTAGTGCTGATGGTGGAAATGCAGGCTGCCAAAATAACCCTTCCAAAATGAAGTGGAGCATGCTCCTGAAACACACAGCTGGTGAAGAAAATGCAAGGTTGAGGGCTGTAAAAAAGCACGGGTTCAGGACAGCATCTCACCCAGGGGATCCCCTGCCCCAGGGATCGTGATCAAAAATGGGTATTTTTGGTCTAACTTTTGGGCAGGTCCCTCTTAGTCGAGACTGTCGAGGCTGACAATGTCTTCATGGCTCACCGAAGGCAGTTTCTCGCAGCTTGCATCAGGCTACTCAAGCATGTAGATAAATATATCTGATTTATGCCCCAATCAAGTGACAATTAACAGACATCAAAGTGACCATCCTGTAACCCTCCTGGTTGTGATCCCTCTTGTTCACATTAAAAAACCCTGCTGCTGCCCAGGCGTGTGGGTCAGGTGGGTCCTGCTCTGGGAGTCGGGAGGAAAATGAAGGTTTGGGCTCGTGGTTTCAACTTCATGTTCTGCTTGGAGAGGATCTTGGAGCACTTTATAGCATTCATAAAATATTTTCATTGATAATCTTGATTATACTTTGCTGGCAAGTTCTCCCTGAGTTGGCGAGATACTGGCTTTGATTGGAAAGTTGGTTTTCATCATTTTTTTTCATGAAATTTATTGCCAGCTCGCTAAAATGGCAACGTCTTCCCGTGGGGTGTACAGCCATGGACTTTGGGTTAGCTCAGGGTCTGGTCCTCTAAATGCGTTTGTGTGAGAAACGTCACCCACAGTAAATTGAAATTGAAATAAATGGAAGTACTTTAGTGAGTTAAATGCTCCGGTATTTACTAGGTGATTTATTACGGAACTTGGTGTTGGAGGAGTTCAGGCAGGGCTCTGCCCGTGCATCGTCCGACATTTGCTTTGGATGAGTTTCCAAGGAACGTTCCCATCCGTGGAGCATGTCCTCTTGGATATCTGCCCAGGGTGAATTCCCAACGAGCACAAAAACAGCCAGGGTGAACTCAGGTCTTTATTCAGGTGTTCACAGAGGGGAGAGCGAGCTGTTTGTCTCAGCCCTGAGGTGTAATGGAAAAGATTGTGGGATACAGAGATACCAGAAATTATATTGGAAGCATATGCTGTTCTGTGATTATTTTTTTAAAAATACTTTTATTTCTTTTTAAATTTTTTCCAGTTGACTAACTGGAGCTGCCTATAAAGAATAAACCCACTTGTCAGGGGTATCGGCCTTCTCGTACGTGGCTGTCGGGGAGGTTGCAAAGCCGGGTGCAGCATCCTTGTCCTTGTTTGATGTCAGGAAAGGCACCGAGGAGCTGAACAACCTGGCAGAGCCCTTGCTGGGGGTAGCAAAGCAGCGAGTCCCATCCCTCAGCCCCAGCACTTTTTTTTTTTTCCTCCTCCTAATGATGCTATAATTTTTTGCCAAGCTGGTAGCAACTGAGTCTTTGGGCTTTTGCTCTGCTCCCTGGGGGTCTGAACCTTTCCCAAGCGGAGCAGAGCACGGGACCCTCACTGCGTTCCCCATCACAGCACCCTGCGTGCTACCCTCCCCGGCATGGACCACCAGCTCAAACCAAGCCAAAGTTGTTTATCAAAGCTTGGTAATAACTCCAGCAGCAGAGTTATGAGGATTAAAACCAGGTTTACAAGTCAAATAAGCACAAACCACACAGCTGAGCCTCCTGAGCAGGGCAGCTGCCCGGCCACCACTGCCTCTCCTGCTACACCCCATGTTGGGAGCATCGGTGTCAGGAGACTGTGACTCAAATTTTAGGGAGAGCATCAGGCACCCAGTAACCCCTTTGTGTCCACATCCGTGTCCTTGCTCTCTCCCCCATGGGCAGCTTTGGCTCCCAGCCTTTCGGGTGCAAGCCATCTCGGAGAGGATGCAGAGATGCACACAAGGGCATGGATCCCCCAAAAAAGTTTTGCCTCCAGCATCGGTGAGGTTTACTTGGATTGTCTTATCCCAGAGGAGCAAAGCTCTTAATTGCTCCATCTTCTCAGGAATTTAAATCACCTTCTTTTAGTTATTCAGCACTTGGATGAGGGCTTTTCCCCACATCCCTGGGGACCCCTTGGTGTGTCCTCCACTGGCTGTCACACTGGGGTGGATGGATGGACGGATGGATGGGAAGAGGAGCCTGAGCCCATGGAGTGATCCCAGCAATCGTTTCTCCAGGAGATATCCCAGCTATTTTAATGGGCAGCACCTCAAAAGCTGCAGCTGGAGCCAGGAGGATGGGAAAGCCCCTCTTGCTATTGCCGGGAAGGTTTATCCATCGGTGCTGCCTCTGGGATTTCAGCTCCCTGTCCTGGAGAAGCGAGGCTGTCGTGGGGCTGGACATTGGGGAGTCATTTGTGTCCCCAGAGTGGGGAAGCAGCGAGAGCCCAGCACCAGCCCTGAGCACCCTTCCCAGCTGCGTTCTGCTCTGCCTAGGGTCTTTGGGCAAAAAAATATCATAAATCTTCAAAGAGGCAAAGGTCAGTGCAGACGTTGTAATGAGCAAGTTGAAATCCTTTGGTAAACTTCTCTGCGCGAGTGTTGCATTGGTTGATGTATTATCTTCCAAACATCTGCTTTTCTCCATCTGTATTGGTCTTCCCAAAGTCACTGCTTTCACCAGTTACTAGCAAGAAATATCAGATGAGCAAGCAAATATGTTTAGGTCTTGTATTATGAGGACAATACACAAATAGAAAGAGATTCATCTTTTCATAATGCCACTTTTATAAAAGGCAATAAAAATACAATGCCTTGTAAAGGGATAAACAGGCTGAAGCTAAGCTGCTGCTATGGGGTTGGGGACAAGAGACAAAGTGAAGGGAACCAAATTAATGCATAAAAAAGTAAAGGAAAACTCAACCTCTGGCTATATTATATGGCAAATGATCTGCCAGTGGGGAAAGATAGATCTTAATAGAAGTTTTTGAAACGAGATGAATACTGTATACAATGCATTATAAGGCATGGTGTGATCCGAATCTTAATCAACATGGGGAAATATAAATCTGAAAATAATAAAGACGAAATCAATATTGATGGTTCGAAGTAAAAGTACTGTATTTGCTGTAGTAAACGGTTTTAAGGTCCCAGGGAAAAATTTGTTCTAGAAAACCTGTAGTAATTTACTAGAGTTTCAATAGCTGGCACAGCCCCAGCGCGTTTTGGTGGCATTTATATTGTTGCTATAGAAAAATTTAAAAAGCAACAAGGAAAGAAAAAAAAAAAAAAAAAAAGCCAGCCCGTCGCTACTCCCTGTGCAGTGGTAGTGCTGGAAGGGAGATCTTCTTTCTGCTGGGCTGGCGGAGGCCGTGCTGGCATCCCAGCACGGAGAGAGACACGGGGTGGGATATTCCCCATCTGTTCAGCTGTCCCTGAGCAGAATAAGCCACTTACCTTGTCCTTCCCAGTGTCTCCAGTTATTAAGAATAAGGCATCGAATTCTGACGAGCTACAGAAAACCTTTTTGCGTTTGAGGTTTTGCTTTATATGTCTTATTTTCTTGTCCTCTGCCCAGGTGACAAATGACTGTAACGATAGGTGATGTAACTTACGCTTAACCTTCTTGTCATCTCTTTAATATATTAAATGGAATTTGCTGCTCCAGTGATAGCCTTGTTGCCCAGCAGATAAAAACACAGAGGCGGCTGACTCGGCGCTGCCCGTGTCGGTGCTGACACCGAGGCCCACCAGTGCTCCTGCCGTGGGAGCTGCGCTCTTCACCCCCAGCGTGAAATCCCTTGCTCAAAGTTGGGGGGATTGGGAGAAAACTAGTTTGACGAGTAAGGGTGATGAGCATGCAAGCGGTGGGAGATTTGAGCCTGGCTCCTTATTTTGGAAGGACGTTTTCTACTATTTTTCCATCTTCTTAACAGATGCCATGGTGGACATTTTTTTTTGGTGTCACTTTGCAGTAATCCTCTGCGCTTCGGGGAAAGCTTTGCGACGGCCGTGCAACGTGGCTGTCTTGTTTGCGAGAACCGGAGTGAGATGATCAGACGTATGTTTTACATCAAAGGGCTCTGAGTTGAAATCTTTGTGTTTGGGGAGCAGCTGTAGCTTACAAGAGCTGGGCAAGCTGGCATAGATGCTGGGCCAGGTCCATCACCCGGTGGAAACCGCTGCTGTGGCCAGAGCTCCGGCAGGACTTGGGCTGGCTGTGAGGCTGAGCCTGGAAGAAAGCCATTTATTTAGGATAACGATCCTGATTTTTGTTGGAATGTGTTCATGGGTGCCCGATGCTCAGCCCTGGCCGAGCATCAGAGAGGAGATGAGGACCGAGTTTGCTGTTGACTTTTGAGATTCGCCTAATTACTTGGGTGTTTGGGCGTGGGTTTGGACCCAAGTGAGGATCAGGATAGCTTCTGGGAGGAGGCAGAAGTTGGATCGTGGGTTAATCTAGGTGCTCTGAAGCATGGGAGCAGGGCTGCCGTGGCTGTGGTCGTCCTCTCTCCTTACCATGAGTGATGGAGAAACCTGAGGAGCATCTCCAGCAAGCCAATGTCCCTCTCCTGTTGTTGGAGCAGGACATTGGGCTCACTGGCTCTAAATTCACTGCATCCTTGCGATGTTTGCTCCTCAACTGTCCATCCCAGCTGTTCCCTGTTTACTGAGCACCTGTGCATCTCTTGCGTGGTCTGACGGCTGCTTGCCGGTGGAAGAAGGGTTGCAGAAATGGGGGGTTTGTGAGCCTCCAGGGCTGGCTGAGCTGTGTAGCCCTCAGACAGGGAGCATTTTATCTCCTCAGAGCCAGGCTGATGAGCAGAGCTTACTGCAGGTCATTTTTGTGCCCATATTTTACCAGGGCCTTGTGAGCAACCTCCCTGCTGCAGCGGTTACAGTAGCTGGCAGGATACCTGGGGTTTATTCTCTGCAAAGGTTGAAAGTTACTTGGGGGCAATGATGTCCTCTGCATTTAATTATGATTTCTTAAAAGCCTAAGATATGTGGCTCCCTGTGGAGGTATGCAGGCTGAATATTGATGGTCGTAAACCATGCCAAGAGGAAAAATGTGGGCTGCTCACTGCTAGCGAATGGACTTTAAATCAACAACCGAAACAGTATCGGTTCATAAAACTAGGATTTTTTTAGCCTTGAGGACAGAGGTACTTTAAATCCCAGCCTTTGGGTTCACTGGTCTGCTGGAGAACAAACATAAAACTTCACCGGGAAGGACCTGACATCAGCACATATTTTTTGTGCCAAGAGTATTCAAGGTAGCCCTTTTGGTTTTGCTCACTGCTTATGACATTTCCTTGTATTATAATGATCTTGGCAGCAGCAGGAGGAAAAACTTATGACCCAGATGCTGCAGAAGGGGAAATTATTTACTGCGATAATCACTCTCATCGAGACGTGGTTGTTGTTTGCAGTGGAAACGGCAGGCGAGGCGTTGGAGGTGGAGAGCTTGCTCCTGCTGCTGCTGATGGATTGAGTTCTCTTGCCCTTTTCTATATTACACCGGGTTTTAATTGACACCCAGCCTCTCTACAGTGCTCTGTCTCCCCGTCTACACAATGTGTTATGTAGATGAGTTTAACGTTTACCCAGGATGGTATCGATTGCGAGGTTTAATTCGATAGACAGCACACGCAGCTATTCAAACCAGCGGAATTTGATCTCAGGTCTTGGTGGGAAGGTGCCTGGGGGCTTTGCTGGGGCTGCGATGCCCGGCTCAACCCCGGCTCATGTGGTGCTGCTGACGCTCGCCCCGGCACCCTGTCCCCACGGGACCTGGAAATCCGCTCGCCTTGGTCTTTGGTGGATGGGCTGGCTCAGGCCATCCACGTGTCCTGCGTGTTTTGCATTTGTCTGCGCTCTGCTTTGGGCCCGCAAGCTTCCTCAGCCCTCCTTCGGTTTTGCCTTCCTTTCTCAGTATTTTTTTTCCCCTCTCTTTTTTTTTTTCCTAGCACAGCTTCCTACATGCACAGCAGGGCCAATAATCACAGCAGAGAATTTTCAAACATAGCACATCTGAAATAAGAAAACCAATTTTTTTTCCAGCCTATTTAATATTTCCCCGTGTAAAATGCACAGGTGTATCTGTGTTTATCAGCACACTGTGGAAAATGGCAGAATACTGATTTACATAGGTTTTTAATCAAACCTCTTGGAAGGCAATGACTTCTTTGCCCAGTACGCTGGCCCAGGCGTTCCCATGTAGCATCCCGGAGCTAAGTTCAATGTGCTGGCAGCTTCCAAGGACGGCAGGTTTGCTATAAGCACCCTTGGGTGTCACCACTGGGAGATATCAAGTTTTCAGGGTCAATTTGTCTTTTTTCCCAGGTTCCAGCCAGCAGCCGGGTTGATGGAGAGGATCCAAGCTATAGCTCAAAACGTCTCCGACATCGCAATAAAAGTAGATCAGATTCTCCGGAACAGCCTCCTGAACGGGAAGGGTGAGTGTCCCCGGGGGTCCCCATGCTCCAAACCTCCTACGTGTTATGCAGTTGCAATATAAATAAATCCAGCCAAGCCTACTACAAAAAGTTTAGTAAAAATATAGGGGAATGGATGCTGATCGGAGGTTACCCAACTCGCTCCTGTCTGCAGGACTAAGCAGGGCACCTGAAGCTCTCCGACAGACCTCCTAGGGCTGTTTGTGGCCAGCGCTGTGCGGATGCAGCACAGGGTCACACCATCTTTTGGAGGGAGAGGAGGTCCTGAGTGCGGTCTGAGCCTTCTCGGAGGTTTCCAGGACTCTCACCTTGCTATTACAGCCAGGAAGACTAGAAAAGGAGGTTGTGTAGAGAACCACTCTCCGTGGTCTCTCTAACAGCAGTAATGTTCTCCTAAAAGCGTTGCCTCACTTGGCCCAGGACTCGAGAGCCGGGGTGATCAATCTGCAGAGGAGCAAGACCTGGGAAACTCATGCCTGCAGTGGGGAGGAACGGTGACAGATCTGAATTGCTGCGAGAAATAAATGCCACCAAATTAAATGCAGAATTAAAGATGAGGAGCGGTGCCAGCACAAACACCTGGATAGGAAAATGTGGCGGGTTGGATCCCAAGACCACGGGGCGGGGGACCCGGCTGGATAGGAAAATGTGGCAGTTTGGATCCAAAGCCCAGGGGCTGGGGTCCAGTGCCAGGAGAGACGTTCCCATCCCACTCCGGCAGTGCTGGCAGGGCAGCTGGGCTCTCCAGATGTTTCTCCACACGGTTGCATGGTTCCCAGGGTGTGGGCTGGCATCATCAAGCAGAAGATGCTTCCATTGCCTCTTCCACCTCATGCTTTTTCAGTTATAGGCAAGGGAGGGCTTATAGGAGGGGTGGTGTCTCTTATTAATCCAACCAGAGAGGAAGAAAAGATCCTATTAGGTTTTTAGCCACTTCTGCGCCTTATTCTAGGGCTGACCCTGGGGGCTGAGTCTTCTCTTGACAGCTCAGCAGGGCAAATTCTATTGCAAGTTTATGGCGTAAAGGCTGTCGAGTGTTTCCTTAGATACTGCAGCCTGCTTATGGATGATTAACTGAGCGTGGATAGGTGGGACCTGGGGCCTGGACCAGGCTGAGAGCAGCGGGGAGGTGCTATAAAGACACCTGCCGAGGTTTAGGAAAGGGGAATGTGCTCTCGGTGTTGAAACAGGGCTGGGGGTTTTTTTCTGTTTCCTCCCTGACCTTGGGGAAGATGCTTCACATCTTGGTGTCCTGCTCCGTCAAGTGGGATGGGGCTGTCCCCTGGCCCGGCTGCTGATGAATGTGCTTGAGGGCTGGCAGCCCCATCCCATCCCATCCCATCCCATCCCATCCCATCCCAGCATTTCTAGCTGCTCCGCTGGCATTTCCCAGCGCTCCCCATGCCCAAATTGTCTTTCCGCAGTGATGGAAGGCAGGAGGGACCAGTGCGAGGTGCCCAGGGACCCCAAGTACCCTGATTGCGCTGGGAAAGTGGAGGTGAGTCGGGGATCCCCGTCTGGGAGAGGGTCTTGACCTGGGGTGGAAGCTGCTGGGAAGGGCATGGAGCAATGACCCCAGGGGTTAAACTGGGAAGGGGAATGCTTTCCGGAATAAAACTGTTTGCTTTAAAATGGGAAAGGTGCAGCCCATTGCAGAAGTAAGAGTGGAGCCAAAGATGTGGAAAGCAAAGCATGGCTGTGTTGCGAGGAGAAAACACACGGCAGGTGTCCGACCTCTCTGGGAGCCTTTGCTGTATGAATGTAACTGTATTTTCCCCAACAATAAGGCATCTACCTTCAGTTTGAGTCGTACGAAGCACTGAAGCCACGGTACCCAGAGCCGTGCAGGCAGCAGCAGGATGTGAGACCACCTCCGCCTGCAGCCCCCCCCGCCTGTGGTTGCTGTGTTTAATGATAGAAGCGCGGTGAGGAGAAAGCACGGTCGCACCGGCTTTAAATAACACGAGCGTTAGCTCCTGTCTGGGGGATAATCTTAGCAATGCACAGAAGAACATCTTGTTAAGGTGGCCAGGACCTCCATCTCAAACAGGATGTCCTGCTTGACCCAACCTGCTCTTTACACCTGAATGCAGCCTGAATCTGGCTCAGAGCATGATTGTTTCGTCAGAGAGCATATTTACATGAACTAATTAAAAGCATCTCCCTCTTTCCTCCCCTTCCCAGCCTCCTGCTTCAAGCTCAGCCTTCTGCAGGGCTGACTCTCCCTGAAAAGATGTTGAAGGGTATATTAAAATGGTGCTGGGGGGTTGTATTTTCCACTTCCCCTGGTGCTAGGCATCCTTTCCTTCCACGATTTGAGTAAATTCAGAATGTAATTTAATTGCGGCAGGCTGTAATTCCATCTCCTGTCCGGGTGATCACTGCATTTTACATATTGGGTGCAGCAACCTGTCTTCCAAGTAGATTTGTTTTTGTAGTTGAGTTAGGAAGAGGCTGGCCCGAGCTGTTGTGGGGGATGATAAATCGCTTTTCCTTCATGTGAAATCATCCTTGGGGACCGCCGGTGGATCTGTTTCCTTGCCCCGCTGTGCCCGGGGCAATGAAATCAGCAGCTCGGCTTGCTCCCCAGCAAAGCTAACGAGAAGAAAACTTTGTGCCCCTGAGGGAGGCATGTGTTGGTGCTGGAACCAGTGCTCGGAACCCAGGGAGCCGCCAGCAAACCCTCCTGGCTCTTCCTCTGCCCTGGAGGCACCGGGCACGCAAACATGGGCACCGCGACACTGGTGCTGGGTGGGTGCACGCTGGTTTGCAGCCCTTTATCCACCCTCTGCCCTTCATTTCTAGCTCCCAGCTAGGGAAAGGTGATGGAGAATCGAGGTTGCCCATAGCAGGGGCAGCTCGCAGGGCTGCTGCATCCCGTCCCGGCCAGAGGATGAGCCTGACGTCTTTCTTTGCCCCCTTGCAGTGGATGAGGGCCAGGTGGACCTCTGACCCCTGCTATGCGTTTTTTGGTGTGGACGGCACCGAGTGCTCATTCCTCATCTACCTCAGTGAAGTCGAGTGGTTCTGCCCTCCCTTGCCATGGCGAAACCGGACGGCGGCTTTGCCTTCGCCCCCGCCGCTGCCCCGGGTGCAGGTAAGGTGGGGGACTGCCGGTCCTGGGGGGCTTGGGGGGGAGACGATGGCTTCAAGGCTGCTGGAAAGAAATGTTCCCAGAGCCAGCAGTGTAAGCAGGGCCATGATGCCTCACGTGGGTTTTCATAGAATCACAGGATGGGTTGGG